>NC_045683.1:2000100-2229095 GCF_003331165.1 Xiphophorus hellerii
ATTGAATATTTTATTGATAGAAAAACTGTAATCAGGGCAACATTTGTTAATGCCTAAGCAGTGTGTATGGCGACAGGCTGAATATTGAATATCTGAAATGAGGTCGTCTGCATCCACGTATGAAACAGAGGCAGCCGCTGCAGCCTGCAGGCCCGGGGGGCGGTGGGGGTAAAACCAGTTACTCTACCCACATGTTTACCACAACATGCTGAAATTAAAGCTGAGAGTCGGCGCGTTAACCTCCTTTCACTGTTTGGCTCCAACAACAATCCGTTGGGAACCCAAACCTGAAATTATGGAGCATAAACACTTGAAAACAGCAAAAAAAGCCGACCTCTGCTGGACCTCCTGCGGAGCAGTTTACTGTGGATCCAGAGCAGATTAGCTGGCTGACGCTGAGATAACTGTGATGGGCTCAAAGCAGGCCGAGCGGGGCGGGCCAAACGGGCCGAGCGGACCAGTGGGCCGAGCGGCCAGCGGGTGGAGCGGGCCGAGCGGGCGGCTCCTCCGGGCCGTCGCCTTGTTTGTGTCTCTGCTCATTTATTCAGCTTCAGGTTTCGATTTGAAGCTAAACTTGATGAAGGAGGCGGAAAAATTGATCCAAGATTTTGTGTCTGTGAAGTTATTCTTTATTTAATTCTTTTTTTTTTTAGGTTTTTTATTCATTTAATATTATTTCTTATTAATATTGTTAGGTTATTGTTCACTAATATGTTTTGTATTTATTTTTTAAACATTTTCTGCTGTTTTTTTATTTAATAATTGATCATAATAAGTTTTATTCCCTGTTATTAATCAAGAGATTTTATTAAATGAAACCATTAAGGATATTTTATTAATTTTAAACTTAAATTGCTTTGAAGTGTTACAGAAAAACTGCAAAATGAGAGAAAAATTATATTAATTAATGCTGATATTTGGGTTGTTTTGTTGTGCCAGTCCTCTGAGACTCAACAGCAAACTGGCTGCAAGGAAGGAGAAGTTAGAACCCCAAACCAAGCAGGAGTAAATGTGAGGAAGAGGAGGAGGAAGAAGAGGAAGAGGAGGACGCTTTGCTCCATCATGAGTCCTTGAAGGTGATCGCATGAAAAGCACAGACCTGACGAGAAAGAGAGAGAAAGAAGGGTGGGGGCAATAAGGAAGGAGAGGGGGTGTTTCCCTGCAGGCGGGAGAGATGTGTGTGTGTGAACTAATCTCCCTCACACACACACACACACACACCCTCGGTTTCTCCCAGTCACTCAGTCAGTTGCACTCACACGCTCGCTGAGGTTGGCAGCACAAAGCAGCGCTGCTCTCCTGTCACCAGCTCACACTCACACACACCTCGTCTCACCGAGAGGAGCTCAGACAACACACACACCTTCACTGGAGGAACGGAAGACAACACACACACACACACACCTTCACTGGAGGAACGGAAGACAACACACACACACACACCTTCACTGGAGGAGGAACTGAAGCAGGAAGAAAAAGAAGAGAAAAAAAAAACCTCTGGAGTCGATCCAGAGACGTTTAAACCCGGATCAGGTAAGACCGGTTCATCTTTATGCTTTCTGATTCCACTGAGCTTAACGAGAACAGTGAAGGAATGAATCTGTGTGTTTTATGTTAGAGTGCTGCTGCATGAACCTCCTAAAAATACTTCACAAATGGAGCACAAGAAGTTTAACTTTTGTAAAATTAGCTTTGGCAGGTCCATAAAGTCACAGTTGAATGTTTGCTGTAATAATTGTCCAGTGAGGCTGGCAGCGATTACACACCAAGTTTCTGGGCTTGTAACGCGACGTGTGGTTTCTCTGGGAGGAACTTCAGCTCTGCAGACACCGGATGTCTGCACTGTGTTCAGGTTGCGGAGAGTTTGATGAAAATTAGAGGCAAATTTTCAAAGAAGTGAAAGAAGCTTTACCAAGAAAGCAGCTGCTGTGGTCATGTGCATGAGAACAAGTCTCTGGTTTGGGTTGCGGTGCCTGAAAAGAATCAACACAAAGCTGCTGCTAGAAGTTATCGTTCCACCGTGAGAAGAAAAACTTGTTGCATGTTTTAACTGATGTTGCTGATTTGTTGAAGCTGTTTTACTCCACTCTCACGTGAAGCGCAGCACATGTCAGAGAACGCTCTTTAAACTCAAGGAAAGTAAAAATACATTTGATCAGAGCTGATCAACTGATTCTGGATCAAAGAACTGAAGCTCCAGAGGTTCTAATGGTTGGAAACTTTGGACTTTTTTCCCCAAGACTGAGTTGTTTATTTATCAGTTACTGTCAACAGCTGCTTCTGTTAATTAGCACCATTATTCAGTGAAGTGAACCAACCGGACTAATCCATAAAACACATCCCACTGACAACAAGAGAAACACGTTTTATCCACCTTTACAGTTTCTACCAGATTTAGTTTCTCAGTTTCAAGGAAAAAAGGTCAGAGTTGAAAGAGACTCAGATTTGCAGAAATGTTTCCGACCGACGCTGAGCTGTTGAACTTCTCCTGCGTTTGTAGTCCGATAACAAGAACAGAGGAGAGACAGAAGTCGGAGGGAGCAGAGGAGTGAATGGACTCATTGTGTGGTCAGTGTGTGTGCAGGTTGAAGGGTGTGTCTGAAAACAAACTGTGAACAATCAGCGACATTTGAGAGGTTAATGTTTCACCAAAATGTGTTCGGACTCGTAAACAAAGTACCGACATGTAACATAACTCAACGGTAATTATGATGAGTGGATGATTTGAGGACCATAAGCTGCAACTTTAAGTCAGTTTTGATCAGAAACACACAAACCCGAAACTCACACAGGAAACCCGACAGATGATGCATCCAAAACCAAACATCAGCGATCTACGGGTGCTTTGAATTCATGTATGGAAACAAACTTGACCTTTGACCAGAAACCTGGAAATGAAAACCTCCTGCAGTCGACCCACAGACGGCTGACGGGTTTCTGGTGGTTTAGCTGCAGAGCTGCAGAGCCGGCGGTGGGCTGGCGGTGGGCTGGCGGTGGGCCGGCGGTGGGCCGGCGTTAAAACTCACACCAGATGTCAGCCTCATGAACGCTGTAACCAAGTCAAGCAGTAACAGCATGTTCTGCATTTTGCCCAGATTAAATTCAATCATTTGATTTAGAGAAATAAAGGTTTTCTGTTGGTGCCGGAGCTCAGGATGTCGATCCAGTCAGGAGTTTTTTTAGCTGGTGTCTGCAGAAACCAAACCACCACAGAGCTGCGTGTTTCATCCCGTCGGATGAATAGAACCAGCAGAACCAGCTTCATGTCCAGTCTGGTCCAGTTCTGTTTGCAGCTTCGGGAAATTCTCTGTTTCAATTCCAGAAAGAGAGAAACTCTTGAATTTGTCACCATGGTAACAGACGGTTGAAACAGCCTCCTTACTGAAGGGTTTTCTTTAGTTACCATCTGAATTTCTGCTGATCGACCATTTAAAGTGAACTGTTCAAAATGAGCTGTGGGATTTATTTCAATAACATGTTTTTAATGTTAAAGTTTTAATAAAAGTTATTTTATTCAAGCCGTTTCCATCCAAATGGATCCCAAATGTTAATGTTGCCTGATTGAAATAATTTATGTAAACTATGAATTTTATTCTTAAGTTTTATTTTTATACATTGAACTTTTGTTCAGTGTTTCCCCCTTCCTGTCCATTGACCCCGGTTGCCATGGTGATCCCAGCTCTGGTGATTTACAGTCTGACTGAAGGTTAAGATACTGGAGTTTATTAATCTGGTTTCCTCGTTCTGGAATGTTAAACTCAGATTATTCCCACGCAAAGTGAGTCACATTAATGTCTGACAGAGACACAACTTTTGTTCAGCTTCATTCTGACACACTTAATGTGACTTTTAAGAAAACTCATTATCAAATGCATTTCATACATTTTGTCTTATAGCAACAAAATATGAACAACTGGGAAGCAGCAGGACTTTATGCAGCTGCATCAGGAATCTAATCGAATCTAATTCAAGTTTCTCAGACATTTAAAATGGGAACAAAGTCAGAACAGCAGCTAAGTTTCTCCTGACGGAAAAACAAATTAGATCCCACACAACCATTAGGTCTCATTAGACAAAAAGTTCTAAACCTGAGTTATTTTACACTTCAGAAAAGTTAACATGTTTCACAGAGAGACGAACAAAACAGGATCACAAACCACCAAAGCAATTAAATCCAGCGACGGTAAACAGGCAGATCAATTAAAAAGTGATTAGGACATAAAGCAGAGTCGATAAAGTGCAGACAAGCAAAGCAGGAGCAATAAACACTCCGCCTTTAACTGATTTTATGTTCTTTTAGCTCTTTTTTCCTTATTTCTCCAAAGACTTTCTGTTTACCTCTGTAAGAAATCTGTTTCATTTCCTCTGAAAAAGCCGATGAGATTTCGACGTTTAAAGGCTTAACTACAAAAATCTTCACCCTGCGAAGCTTGAACTCAGTGAAGCAAAGAGGAGGAAAAGTATCTCACTCACCTTCACACTAAATGTACAATAAAAGAGATGAAGAGAGAGATATAGGGACAGAGCTCACAAGTTTAAAAGTTTGGTTGAATTATGAGTTTGGATGGAAAGTGAACTGGATGTTTTGGGGCTAATCTTTGTGACGGTGTTTGGTCTGAGGGTGGAGGGCTGCTGGGCTCAGACGCCGTCCTTCTGGACACATTATGTCTGTTTGGGAACATTACTGAGCTTTAGCTCAGGAGCAGCTTGAATAATGCATGGGCTTCATTTATGAGCAGAGAGGAACCGTCGCCTGCAGAGCTCCAACCAGGATTCAGACCAAATAAACTACATTAACATCTTCAAAAGTCAAATTTCACCTTTAACCTGATCTCATTCTGTCTGGAAATGACCCCTGAAGCCTGACCTTTGACCCCAGTTATTCCAGTTTCATCCCTGATTGAGACCTTCTGACTTTTCCATCAACATGATTTCAGTTTAAACAGAAAATATGTAAAAACATTCACATCTTTTCAGCGTTTTAAATTCTGACAACGTGCAAATTTTAAAAAAGGAGCAGCTTTTGTGCGAGTGTGATCTAATTTCTCCCCGCCATCATAAAAAACGTGTTAACAGACGGCGGCGAACCCTGCTCGGTTCTGCTGGCGCCGCCAACGAGCTCGTTAACGTCCTGCACGCTCCCAGACACGCTCAGGATCAACACTTTTTACGTGTCTGTTTTATTATTGCCTCATCTGCCAGCTTTATGGCAGCGTGCTGAAGTTTGCTGCCTCCTCTGCTACATACTAATGTCTTTCCAGAGTGAGACGTTGTTTGGGCTCAGAAAACGACTGCAGACGCTGAAAGGAGACGACTGAGATCTGAGTGGGTTTGAAGACTGGGTGAAACTTCAGGACTGTAATTATATTTAATCAACTTCATTTTATATTCGTGTGATAAAAACATTTATTTGAAGCTTTTCAAAGATTTTATAATTTTTTCTCAACTGTTTGGCTTGAAAACCTTTGATTGTTTTCACATAATCTTCCCAATAATCCCACTTAGAGCAAAGAAAGATCATTAATCTGAACACATGCAGAGGATTTCATAATCCATCTCATCAATAATTAATCACCGTCATCAATAATGGCTAACCAATCAGGCCCAAATCGTGATGCTACTTGGTGGATTACTATGTTGATCATTTATGATACAATAATTTTGAACTTCAGGATTTAGTTCTCTTTTCTTTTTTTAATTTTCTGATTTATTTTTGTTTTATTGCTTGATTTTAACACAATTCCACCAAAAGTCCCACAAATTTTCAATTTCAAAGATCAAAACTTCCATCCATCCGTCCATCCATCCATCCATCCATCCATCCATCCATCCATCCATCCATCCATCCATCCATCCATCCATCCATCCATCCATCCATCCATCCATCCATCCATCCATCCATCCATCTCAATGTAACATTACTAGGAAAAAGTCACTGATTTTGTGTTTTGTCAACTTGTATAACAATTTGCTTAAATCTAATCTTAAATATTTTGTGTTTTAAACCTTCAGACCTGACCTGTTATGTTTGCTCTAAATAAAGCCAAAGCAACTGAAGCGTTGCTCCGTTGCTCCGTTGCTCAGTTGCTCCGTTGCTCCGTTGCTGTGGTGTGTTTAGCATCGGTCCTGTTCAGGATGAGGTTCTGGGTTTGAAAAGTCGAGCTGCAGGTCAGTGTTAACAGTATTTGCTCAACCTTGTGGTGGGAGTTTATCCGGCTGGCAGTCGCCCACTCTGTCGGAGCAAAGCTTTCTCTCACACACACACACACACACGCAGGTGTGCACACACACACACACGCACGCACACACACACGCACGCACACACGCCCACACGCACACACCACAAACATGTAGAGTGGAGAGGCCGTCACACTTCATTTCCTCTGAGGTGACAAGAACTCCTGGTGGCAGGCAGATGGAGGAAGGCAGCAAGTCTCCACACACACACACACACACACACACGCACCCACCCACACACACACACACACCCACACCCTGACATGCACTCATGTGTCGATTTATGACTTCATCTGTTTTCTGGCCAGGATGTCACACAGTTAACCTAAAAATATAAGCCTCCCAATTCATTTTCTCACATCAATCCTGGTTTTTGTGAATGATGCAGCCTTATGTCTCATCATATCAACGTTTCTCCAATTTATAAATGATAAAGAAATAAAGAAACTTCTCAAGAAAACCAAGCAGATACAAGAAGTTAGCTGTGAAATGTGCAAAAATGAAATGTTATGGTTATATAAAGTTGTAAATGCAGAACAACAAGGAGTTTTTTGCTCCATCCAGAATCTTGCTGCTGTTTGATTCAAAGCTTCTGGAATGTGAATAAAATTAAAAATATTCAAATATTATTGCAGATTGTAATAAATGACCCAGTTTTAAAGTTGGATCACAGTTTTAATTTTACCCGTCGTCCTTCACGATAAGCGCAGAGGTCATTTCAACGCTGGCGGTGTGGAGCTGCCGGGTTCCAGCGTCTTGCTCCAGGGCACATCAGCAGGACGGCGCTGAGCCTGAGCCAGACTGCAGGCTGACAGCTGCTGCTCCTCACTGCGAACATCTTCCCTTCAGCAGGCAGGAAGGGATGAGAGGCGACAAGCTGAGTAACAGAGAGAAACTCAGGAAGTTACAAACATTTTCAGTTTTTCTATCAGTCAAAAGGTTTGATTTTAATCCAGTGTTTCATTCTGCAGGCCAGATAAAAGTCACATATTTACATCACAAGTTCACTTGTTTTGGCTGCAAAAAGTTTCAGTTTCAAATTCAATGAGAAATAACAGACAAAATATGTTTTTAGTTTGTATTTTGATTAGGCCGTGACTTTAATTCATTAAATTCAATTCATTAAGATTTTTGACAGAATCAATCACTTTTGTTTTTTATTCGCTTGTTTCTGGTACGTCAGTAAATCTGATGAACAAACGACAGCGACGGACGAAACGTGGCTTCTGTTGATCCGCTGGACGTTCATTCATAATAACCAGACTGCTGTGTGAACGACTTCCTGTCTCAAAGCGAACCGCATGCAGACGTCCCAGCAGAACTCGCTCTATGGTTCAATTTAAAGTTATTCAGAACCAACCGCATCATCAGAAGATCAGAACAAGATTAAAAGTGTCATTATTTACTGAATGACACTCCAGGACAGCAGTCATAAACATTCATGAAGACTCCTTCATGGTCATAACAGGTGTTATAACATGTTTATGACTCAAATGAAGTGTTACCAGTTGGATTTTTAAGGTGAACAGACGGGAACTGGGCCGTTCAGCCTGCTGTGGAAAAGTTGGATATGAATCACAGTTGAACCAAAAACATTGTGTTGCATTTGAGACGTTGTGGTAAATAATTATTTACCGACGTTTGGAGGTTTTCCAGACACGTTCGGCTTCAGCCAGTTAAAAACCTGAAGCAGCTCGTCTTCCTGTTTCCAAATCTCAAAGGAAAATGTGTGTTTCAGTATTCCTGTAATTCATGACACAAATAAAAACGAAACCTCTCATATTCTGATCATGAAAATGTGAAAACCAGCCTCTTCTCGCTCTCTGATGTTCTGTAAAATTAAATAAGTCCCGTTAATATTCCATGTATTGATCAGGAATCTTCACCTGTTTCCAGCAGAGCGAGGAGGAATGAAAAACTCACTGCTGCAGATCTGAGGGTGACCTTGATGAAATCCAGGCCGTCAGTGGGACTTTAAATCTGAATGGCAAAAATATGTGTGTGGTTAGTGATGGCTCTCATTAATTTGCAGAGAGCCCCTCAGGATGAGTGAGTGTGCTGCGGTTTGAAGAGCAGGAAGGAGGTGGGGGTTGGGGTTAAGTAGGATGGAGATAAAACCATTTAGGAGTCATGGTCAATCAGAAGCAGCTCCTGCTTCGCTCCTCATGGCCGCCTCCTGTGTGTGAGCGCGGCAACGTGTCGGTGTGTGTCTGGGGGAATGAGTTTGTGCATCCATGTGTGTCAACATGCATTAATGAATACTGTGTGGGTGTGTGCAGGCGTGTGTGTGTGTGTGTGTGTAGGGGTGTGTGTGTGTGTGTGTGAGGGGCTTAGCGAGCTGGTATGGAGAGACAAAGAAATGTCGTCCTCAAAGTGAGACCGACATTCAGGCAGGAAGATTTTTTGTTATTTTAACATTTATTTTCTAATGAATATGAATTATGACATCAGTTTTATACCCTAAGAAACTTTCACATAAACACAGTTTAAAAACTAACTGCCACCAACCACAGAACGCATGTGCACAAAATTTAGCGAAATAAAAAACAAACACAATTTTGCGATTGTAACGTTTCTTATTTAATGGAAACGTCAATAAAAAACCATGAATAAGTTTGTTCAAGTGATGAATCATTCAAAAACATCGTCCTCCAACCACTTCCTGTCGTCTTCCTCGTCATTTCCGCCAGTAGTAACGTTCAGTTGCTGATCACATGATGCAAAAATGTTTCCATTGCAGTTTTGCGGAACACATGAATTTTGATGCAGCTGGAAAGAAAAACCACCTGCCTGTAACACAAACATCTTTCATCAAAGAGGTTTTGAGGTTTTTTGAAATTGCTGTTTCCATTCAGCAAATTTATTTTTGTAATTCCAACTTGCACATTTTTACAGTGAATGGAAATGCAACTAGTGAAAGAAAAACTCAGATTATTAGTGAACAATGTGTCAACTTTTCCCCTGCAACATTTTATTTCTCTTACTAATATAGTTAAACATTTCAGTTTGGTAACTTGTTAATTAATATACAGCCTGAACCAAATATAAAGTCACTTATAAACGAAATATAAACTCCACATTTTTAAAAAACTTCTTCCTACAAAGTAAACGATGGTGCATGTAACTTTACACTGAAGAAAGAAACAACCAGACGATGTTCTGTGAACACTGAGCAGGTGCAGCGACCGGCGTGTGACTCGTTTGGAGACATCGCAGTGTGTTTGTTGGAAACACATGTGCACCCATTTACACCCACAGTTTTAACCCTGCAAACTGAACTCTTGCTTAATTTGTCACCAAAAGTTTTCAGCTGTGAACTTCCTCCAGAAATATTTAAAGTAAGACTTTCCTCCTTTGTTCAGTAGATTCATTGTCATATTAGAGAGAAACAAAGAAATAAAAAACAAGTTAAACTTGTGTGTGTTCCAGTATCATCTTGGGTTATTCTTTGCCTCTGCAGCTGCATGAACTTCATTCACATGCAGCAGACACAAAGCAGCATCAGCATTCAGCAAAAGCGAAGCGTCAGGATCTAATAAGCTGAAAATCAGCCGAGTCCAACCTGCTGAACATACGAATCGGATCCTCATTAAATTCTTCCATCGGTTGCTTCCTGCTGCGCAGGTTTGGAACATTATGTTTGTTAGTTTGCAGAAGCTCATTAGACTGAACAGCACAACA
The DNA here is from genome assembly GCF_003331165.1 of Xiphophorus hellerii. Classification (NCBI taxonomy): domain Eukaryota; kingdom Metazoa; phylum Chordata; class Actinopteri; order Cyprinodontiformes; family Poeciliidae; genus Xiphophorus; species Xiphophorus hellerii. The sequence goes on from NC_045683.1 coordinate 2,010,019, forward strand.
ACAAGTTAAAAATATAAATATATAAAAGGTTAATCTTGCTGTTTTTTTCTGTCATCACTTAGAAAATGTAGTTTATAACTCAGTCACTTTATGTGATCAAAGAAACAAACTACAGAAGAAAAGAAGTGGAGACACTGGTGGAACATTTGGAGTGTAAACTCAGTTTTGGGACAAAACAATAATTTTACAGAGAATGATATTTATTATTTAATATTTATTGTAACTTTATGGCTGCACGCAATTATGGGACTTCAGTTTGCCTGTGCAGAAAAAAGTTTCTGTAAATCAATTCTGTATCCACTGAGATCCATAAGAGTTATTACAGTCAGGAGCTTTGAGTTCAGATATAAAACAGCCGATTAACAGAAATGCTGCTGCAGAGACGCTGAAATGTTCGGCTTCACGGTTTATTTCAGAAAACTAGAGACGCTAACAGTCTGACAGCAAATCACCGTCTGTGATTAACGTCCTGAAAATGCAGCTTGGAAAGCAGAAAAACTGGGAGCTTTGCTGCTTTATGTTTTATTATGGTATTTTAACAAACTCCAATACTGAGAAACATTCCCATTTGTAAAGCTTCTTTAGGAAACCAGTCACATAAAAAAGTTTGATTTGTTCACTAAAACACTCACAATAACTACATTTAATCATATTTTCAAATTTACTGACAATTTTAATGAAAAAACAGTGAATAAAATAATAAAACTAACAATCCCGACAACATGGTCAGGTTTTTAAATATGACTAATTTGAACTTATTGTGATGAAAATAAATCTAAATCTTCCTGTGATAATAAATTTATCATGAGAAACGATAAACGATGTGATAAATAGTTGGGTGTGTCTCCAGTTTGTTCCTGACTTTGTGGGCGTGGCCAACGCTGCAGTGATGTCATTTGTTTGCCAGTTTCTCTGAAATCTCTGTTTGTTCGTTGCATGTTGGCAGGTGATGCAGTTATTAACTGCAAGGTTTGGACCTCCAGGTTTGACAGTTTGCAGCTCGTCATACTGAGATCTTGTCAGATTGAAAATGTTGGTTAAGATGTTTTTTTATTTGAGGAATTTTGAAGAACCGCCTTCGTTCATCCACTGATTTAACCCAACGAGTGAATCAGTGAATTCAGTCTGCAGACATGGATGTGAGCTTCTGCCGTGGTGCTAAGATGTTTTCACTCTGCATATTAATAGTTAAGTGTTTGATTCTCAGGGATTTGCAGATGAGTAAATAATTAAAAATGACAACATGTTTTACATTTGAATGAATTAAATTTACATTTATGTTGAATTTTTTGAGAAAAAAAAATTCTGACTGAAATTATTTTCAGTTTGAAAATATATTTAACATTTTAACTTGAAAATGTCAAATTCATCATAAAAATCCCTATTTATTTTTATTCTGTTGTATGTTGTTTTTAACTTCTTTGTACAAGCACTTTGAATTGTCTTTGGCTGAAAGGTGCTATATAAATAAAGTTGCCTTGCCTTGCCTTGCCTAAATGAGGATAAACTCAGGACGGATGTAAAGTGAAGTGTGGTCGTATCCGCCTGGCTGAGTCCGTTTAGTCTGACAGGTGAGTTTTGAGACTGTGATCAGATTAATTATCCGATCAGAACCGAATCAACCTGATTTGTTTCTGACTGTCACTGCAGGCGCTGCAACACAACACCGCCTGTAACCCCATCATCCTCCTCCGTTCCTCTCTCCCTCCATCCATCAGTCTCTGGGGTCAACAGCTCAGGTGATCTAAACAATCGTTGCCATGGCAAACTTCCAGCAGGAACCAAAACACAGCTAATGATGCTGGTAGTTAACGACTTTCATCATCTAACCTAATCTTTCATAAAAAAACAAATCACCGTGTTTTTCTTTATTTTCCGTTTCGTTGTCCTTCTGCTGTCTGTGACTCCAAACCAGAAACCCGGTTCAGGACCCGGTTAATATCTCAGAAACCCGGTTCAGGACCCGGTTAATATCTCAGCTCACTGGCCCGTGATGAAGTTGACCAGACACAACTTGCTCACCTCCATCTGTCGGCTCGTCCTCGTTCCAGAGAGCCGCGACGCGTGACGCTCACATGTTCTGCTAAAAACAAACACCCAGAGAAACAAACCCCCCGCTGACCCGTTTTCCTCAGAGGCAGTTGGGTTAAATCCACCCTGACAGGCCAGCGCTCCTCACCGCCAGGCCAGGCTGTCGCTGCCAGAAAAAACACATATGTTACATGTCTATAAATGCGCTGGAACATGCGTGTTGGCAGCCAGGCGTGATGTGTTGGCTGTCGATATATTCACAGAGCATCACTTCAAAATCTCAACCAACACTTTAACCACGGAGGAATCATTTGAGGCGCCGAAGTTTCTGAGATTTGAAGTCTTTGCTTGTTCTTTATTAATTGAGGCGACTATGAGAAAGTTGGTGTTTGATTTAAATCTGTTTTTAAAACATTTGAAGTGATGGTGCTGCTGTCGACTAATCATCAATTAAAGGGACGGTATCATAAAAATTGACTTGATTTTAGCTTCACTTCATGTTTTAATGTTATTCCCTCATCAAAAACAGACCTGGAGTGTTGCCCTGATTCTTTCATCCACGTTTGAGAAATCCTTTAATCTCCATGGCAACCATTCAGCTGTGCAAAACGCCTGAGTGGACCTAGCCCCGCCCTCGAGGCGCAGCTCCTCCCCCAACCAGCCAACAGGAACTGAATCAAAGTGGGATGAATATTGTCACAGTTTCCAGTATGTAGTCGCGTCACGCTGCGGATCCTAACCTCCAGAAACACTTTAAAAAAATAAAAACATTTAATCGCCTTCCTAAAATAACGGTTTGTTATTTTTTTGTTAAAAAAAAAAATTGTCAAAACTTCCTTATTTTAGGAAGGTGACATTATGAAATATTTGATGCTCTTAAATCTGAATTAAACTGCGTGTGAAAAACTGTTTTGGACGCCATGAAAGCATAAACATTGTTTGTGATTTAACCAGTTTCCACATCTGGGTCACCAAGTGAAAAGTGTGTTTACAGGTTTGTGACTAAAACCAGGTCCACCCAGTGTGACTCAGCCTGGCGTCCAGATTATCGTGTCAAACAGAGAGTAAACACGCACAGCTGTCATGAACAGGGAACTCACAGCAAACAGAAAAAACCTTCTTCATTATTTTTCTGGCACAAAAACACTTCAAACACTTTCAGGTTTCAAACAGTATTAACTTTTTTAAAGTTTTTATTTACCAGACAGGAAACAGGGTGTGTCCAAATTCAGGGCAGCGTCTTTCCAGGCACGATTACGTCACAGCTTTCAGTTAACGCTGTCCAAATTCAAGGACTCGCTCAGATGCATCGTCCTTTTCCCCCGATTTGAAGGACGGGTCTGCTGCGTCCTCTGCAGCCCTGGAGAGGATTACAGTTTTCATATATCAATAAAAAATAAAATCTAAAACCTTAAAGTGGTTGAGTTGTTAAGCTGTTCAAATTTGGGTGAACATGTTTTTGACATAACTTTGTTAAAAAAGTATTAATTTAATGAATTGCAAATGATTACAAAAGAAGTAATAAAAAAGCTCAGCAAGGTTTCAAGCTCCATTTTTTCACGGTCGCCTGACCGGACGAAAGCCAATAAAAGGGCTGGAATAAGAAAAGTTACATCCGTGCATGTTTAGCCGCAGGATTCGGGTTCAAAACGTGTTTTAGCTGTAAGGTTTGAATTGCAGTACGAGTCGTTTTCATTTTTTGTCCCGCAGTTTGGCACTCTGACAGAAAAAAACTTCTGATAAAACTTTTTATTAAACTTTAACAGAAAACGATTTGAATTTATTTAAAATGCAACAGAAACAGAGATGGAAAAGAACATTTATAAAGTAAAGAAGATAAGATAAATCAACACCCTAGACGTCTGCTGCTACCAGCAGAAACAAAACAAAACCGTTTTACCATAAAGTTGTTTTTAATTTATTCTTATTAAATCTAAATTTACTCCAATAAAAATCCCACTGAGATCAAATTCTGTTTTACAGGAGTTTATGGCTGGAGCTGAATTGAGAGCAGCAGATTGAACACAAGGAGCTTCAGCACTGAGCAGTGATGTGTGTCTACCAACATAAACCAGCAGCAGATTTACTCTGAGACATAATTTACTGTTTCACTCAGATTTCTCTTCACCAGAGGGAAGAGAGCCTGAAACAAAAGACGACAGAGTTCATTATTTCTGCTTCTGGATTTTGGCTTCTGTTGGTAGTTTATGTAATTGCAGCCAAACGTATTTCCTCGCTGGCGGTGAGCCTGTTTTCAACCCAGGAAACATGTGCAGGTGTGTAAATATTAAAGATGAGAGAAATTGTGTCTCCTGGTGTTCCTGACCATTCTACTGGCTTTCTGTCCCAACTCTTTAAATCCAAAAGGCTCACGCTGAAACCGGGCCAGCTGGCTGCAAACACAAAAACAACATGCATGCAGACAGCAGAGCTCAGGCCAGCCGAGGCGCCGCGACACGCAGCCCATAACACCGACTAATTACACCCAAATTTACGCACCAGGGTCGGGTTTCCATATGCACAAACACACGGCTGTAAAAATGTCTCGCTGCTCTACGTACGGACACACTGCCACCCGGATCGCTTTGATAAAGTGATTTCATAATTACAAATTCCCTCCCTGCAGCAGAGACGCACAAAGTTCACCACACACATAAAGGAGAAAAGAGGCGGCACAATTTGGCATTTGATATGGTTGACCCAGATCTGGGAGCGTGCGTGGCTGAAGATTTGAGGAGGAGGAGGAGGAGGAGAGAGAGAGGGGGGGGGGATAGGAGAGGAGAGGAGAGGAGAGGAGAGGAGAGGAGAGGAGAGGAGAGGAGAGGAGAGGAGAGGAGAGGAGAGGAGAGGAGAGGAGAGGAGAGGAGAGGAGAGGAGAGGAGAGGAGAGGAGAGGAGAGGAGAGGAGAGGAGAGGAGAGGAGAGGAGAGGAGAGGAGAGGTTATCTGGGTGTTTTGTGTGAGTGAATCAGATGATGAAGGAGCTGAAGGCTGGCTGGTGTCGCTCCTGGAAGGACTCTTTTTCCAAAAGAGTGTAATTTAAAACGCAGCATGAGGTTGATGAGCTGAAATGGACGGATACGACAGAAGGTCACAGCGACTGAGACTTTGACCAAGAGCAGAAAAAATGAATCAAAAAGAACGATTTGGTGTTGGAGCCTCTGTTTAAATATGATTTCTGTTTTTTCTTGATTATTTACTCGCTTGGCAATAGAAAGAAGTCGACTGAATTATTGAAATTGCCTCAGCTTGATGCTAATCATCAATAATTTGCTTCAAATCTTGAAAGCCAGTTGAAAAATCAAAAATTCGCCACCATGAGTTACTGGAGCAGAGCTGGAGAGGAATCACATGAAAACAACAACACCAGAAATTTAAATCCATGAACTGACATTTAAAATGTTTGGTCCAGAAAAGAAACGGTCAGCAGCCACGAATTCATCGGCCTCCTGCGTCGGCAACGGGAGGAGAAGAAGAAAACCGCCATCATCATCAAAATGGTCACAAAGAAGCTGCTGCTATGGAAACCAGTTTTAAAGGCTTGTAAGTAACATTACAGTAAGAGATACAGTAGGAATTCAAGCAACTGTCTCCTGCACAGAGACACCAGCTGGTGTCAGGATCAGGAGGCAACAGAAACGAGTTCATTTGCTGCAAGAACTCATTCAGTACCAAACTGAAATTCTACAAGAAGAACAAAGACGGTTAAAGGAAACTGGAACAAATTGTCGTATTGGTTGGAACATCTGGATAAATTGTTCAATTTTCATCACCAAGAACGACGAGTGGCATCAGAACTACGTTCACACCACGTTTATTCCGCTTTGGTCCAACTCCAGTCCGTTTGCCTACGAGGTCCGGTTCGTTTGTGGAGATGTGAATGTGAATCAAACTCCGGTCCGAAACCTCGGTTCGGTTCGGTTGTTGTGAACTCTGGTACGATTTGGATGCATATGAACACCAAGCAGACCGTAGACTGCTCTAAAAGCAGGAAGTGGACTACAGCGCAGGGCATTCTGGGTAAATACGACCAGAACAAACAAACATGCTAGTGGGAGAAATCATCCAATCGCTAAACTCTGACGCCACTCGTGTGTGAAGGAGGAAGTTGTGCTCAGTGTCGTCTTCAGAGCTTTTCATGTCATTTCCTTCAGTAATGTTTGGTGCAGCGCCCCCACAGGCCGGGAGGTTTTGGTTTGGCAGAGTCAAAGTGAAGCGCAGCAACCGAAAATTTAACAAATATGTCAAATTTTGTTTCCCAGTCAAAGTTTACTGGACTAACAACTCTTCCAACAATCCAGGACTAATTCAGTGATGTCTGGTTTGTTTCAAGCATGAAGGAGAAATAAAAGCTCTTTGGGTTTAACAGGACGTTAACAGGACGCCTGGATTTTACCCAACAGTCATAATATACAGGAAATAGATTTATAGACATTATAAATAAAAAGAGTCAGTACTCTAAATGTTGATTCTTCACTGTCAGTGGGACATAACCTGAGAAAACTCCATAAATGTATTAAATTAATCCAACATGCACAATAGAATATTAAAGAAACCTTTAAAGATTACAGCTTTTCTTGTTGTTTATCTGAAAACAGCATAAGTCAGTATTTTTGTCCTTTTCTTTGTTTGATATTTTCAAAGATCAAATCAGCACATTTGTTTTTTTGCCCCTTTAAAAATCAAAATGCTGCACTTGAATGTGGAAGCATTTTGCTCTTGATTATGATTCATACCAGATTTTGTCTCCAAGTTTCCCAGTAAAACTTTTTTTTTTGCAAAGTTATTTTGAATTTTGCTGATGGCATCAACTGTTTCTGATGCAATGTGTTAAAATATGCATAAAAACATTAATGGAAACACACTGCCATTAAATAATTAATGTGATTTTTACCATGAAACTTCTGGCTTACTGCATATTCTGTCTGTTGTTTGCAGAAATCCCAGATATCTCCGTTATGCAGATGATACTGTAGTTATATTAATACGAGCAGCAAAGACAAACACTTCAAAGAATAAAAAGCTCCCTAAGCCTTCAGTATCAGATCTGTTTGCACTTCTTTCTTTCTTACTGAATACATATTTAATTTTTAAAGGTCTTTCAGAAGAAGCAGCTCTGACTCCTGCCCACAGCTTCAGCTGCTGCTTTAGAGCCTTGAACTCCCACAAAAGAACCTGGACAGACCAAACTTCTTCACTTCAATGGAGGTTTTGAAAGTCTTTTCAAAAATGTTTTCATTTCTCACTCATGTTCCTTTCATCTTTGTGTTGAACTCTGAAAGACCTGCAAGGGGAAAAGAAGATTTTTCTTTTCACAGTGAAGAAAAAAACACTTTGGCTGCATCTGCTGAAGGCGAAAGGACAAAGATGGAAGTGAAGATGGTTTGGAGAGTTTTTCTTCAGTCTCATGTTCCTCACCAGTCTGATTCCTGCTGGTTTCTGCCCTCCTTTCCTGTTCCTTTCCAACGGGATAAGGCCACAAACACAGGGAGAGCGCCAGCGGTTGTCCTGTTCCCGAAGCGTGACCGATTCACGTCTCTCTCTAGATTTCTCCATCTATTCTGATTACAGACTCCCCTCTGAGTGTTGGCCGTCTCCTCTCCGGGCGGGTAATGGGAACGCGATGGGAAATAGGAGCAGCCTCGTTACATTTCTTTTGTTAGTCGGAAAAGCAATCATCTCTGAGTGTGTTTGTTGCAATCATTGGTGGGGCTGTGAGAAAGTGTGGCTGTGATGGAAGTTTGGAGGCAAAGATGCAGAAACGGTTTGGAAATCTAAACTGGAAGAATAAAGAGGTGGATGGAGGACGGCTGGATGAAAAGGAAGGAGAGTTTTATCAGACTTTTTCAGCCTTAGTGATGCGACAGGCTTGGCAGCCCGAGGCGGTCCACCATGAAGCCCCCTACCAGGAACAATCCCCTCCTGCCTTACATATTTTCCTGTGGAGATAGATGCACGCTGTACCTCCACCCGATCCGTCGTCTTCGCCACCAGCTTCCTCCTTCCCTGCCACCCTCCGTCTCTTTGTACAGGATAATCCCTCCCCCACTCCCCAAATGCCACCGCTCGGTAGAAAGACATTTCCAAGAGGCAGTCACATGCTGTCTGCTCACACAAAGGAGCGTGGCTCTGCACACGCTCACACCAACATGCAGGCAAACACAAACAGACACAACTCGTCCCAAAAAGCAGATGGCAGCATCTGCCTTTCACAGATAATTAAACTCCAACCTTCCTCCGTTTCTGCTGTTTTCCCTCCGTCCCGTCTTCTTTCCAAATTCGCATGTTTGCCATTAAGGCGGTTCATGCATCATTAACGGCCTTGGCGTTGTTGTTGTTGTTGTTTGCTCTCTCTTTCCACGCTGCCTAATGTGAATCACAAGAAGGCAAAGACAGGGACTTGCAATGACTCATGTGAGGCTCATTGAGCAGAGCTGAGGGGAAACTTAGAGCTCATATGGTGCAGATAAAGACGGAGGGGCAGCCGACCAGACAAATCGCTGCTCGTCACCTAAACTTTCCTTCTGAATCACCAGACTGCCTGAGGCCAAAGAAACAATTATCTTTGCTGGAGGATAAAAATTATTATTGAGATTTCAATACATGAAGACAACAATAGTTTATGCATCTCAACAGTCCGTTTCTGGACAAACTGACTGGAGTTTGATTAAAGTGAACTAAACAGAGCTGGTGTGAATTCAGCCTAAAACTCTCCAGAATCTGATGAATTCACAAAGCATCAAATCTAATCTAATAAAATCTAATCAAAGGAACCAGATTACCGGACCTGAAACCTGCAGAACGGAGTTTATGAAGAGCTAAATTTAATAACCGCTTAATATAATGCAACTTAATTTTCTTATTTCTCATCTCACAGTTGGAAGCCCGGTCTGCATGGACATATTAAACTGATTTTTTTTATGTTTTACCACATTATTAACCTCTGTGAGAGATAATAATCTGAAATGAATGCAGAGCCTTTGTCCTTCTTCACACAGTCATTTTTTATATCTTCTTAATGGTGGCATCATTAAAATTAAAATCAGATGAGCAACATGGCGTCTAAATATCAGAAATAAGCTTCATATTTAAATATAAAATGTTTATTTTCATGGAAATCATCTTTGAAAATAACTTTTCTGCCGTTTTCTCAGCCTTTCTGGCTTCGGTGCAACAGCCGCTTTATTTGGGTCAAACAGAATTAACCTTATTTTTGCTGAGCATCAAGGTCTAATCAGAGCTTTCTGTCTGTCTGGGTCTGACATGTGCATGGAGCCGTTTCCCATTTCTGCATCCAACTCTGTCTCCTTTCGTGCTTGTCAAGATTAAAAGTTCACCGAGTCAAAAATATTTCAGGCCAGGAAGGTGCAACTTGTGTTTTATTAATGAGCAGCTAAGAGGCTGCTGCAGGGCATCCCCCATTAGCATAGTGCTGGGTTCGTTAGCTGATCCGCATAAACAGGGCAGGATTGGAGCAACTCAGAGACCAGATCTGGAGCAGGAGAAGCAGCAGAGGTTAGGCAGCGCAGGTGAAGGCGAACAGGAAGGTGTGAGCCCTGAAAGACGGGGGCAAAGGTCACAGAGAGCGGCGGAGAGAAGACAGGAGAATATTCCATTTTACAGGGAAGTCACAAGGGATTTGTGCAACCACTTAACACAAGACAAGTGTTTCTGCCTGCACACACACACACACACGCACACACACACCCACCCACCCACACACACCTACCCACCCCCACACACATACACACACCAAGCTCCTTAAAGGTATCTGTCTTTGTCTGACGGTCTCACTGAACACGCCCTGCATGGTGGCATCCACAGATTTACCGCTGCTGCTTCTCTGAATGAGTCATCAGTTCTGACTGCAACCTTAGCAAAATGTTTAAAGAAATGGATTTCTAAAGCTTCAAATGGTGCAGAGGAAAAGTACAGGCATGTAATAAATAAATGAAAATATCAGTGGAAGCTAATCTGAGCTAAAATAGTGAAACTGATACAAAGAGCTGGGCAATAAATCAATAACAATAAATATATTGCAGTAAAAACATGTGATCAATAATAGATAATACATCTGATAGAATATTCAGTAATTTATCTTAACTTTATCTTTATCTTTATTTCATTCATTTAGTTTAAATGAACAAATCACATGTTGACAAACATTTTGAATGAAAAGGAAAAGTTTGAAGAAAATTATCTGTTCATCACATTTCAACCAACGATCATCCATATGGAAACATGTTTAAACAAAACCAGGCCGTGTGTGTGTGTGTGTGGGCGTGTGGGTGTGTGTGTGGAGGGTGTGGGTGTGTGTGTGTGTGTGTGTTTGATCAGGATGTGAACTGATCAGCTGATTGATCCACAATCCTTTCTTAGCATCAACTTTTCTGACACGTGATCAATTTTCAGACGAAGACAATCAAACGACGACATCCTGGTCAAAGTGCTGAGATAAAAGCAGCGATAAAATTTAACAGCCAGTTAAAGCTATTAAGCAGTTCATCTTTCCAGAGGTAAAAGGAAACATAACTCTGCTGCAAACTGATCGGAGATGATGCTGCAGATATAAAATCTGTTCCTTCCTGCTATTAAAAATCTGGACAGCTGGTAAAAGAAAGAGCAGCACATTCACTAACGGACAACAAAAAGAATGTCGAAATATTCACGTTAAAAAAGCAAAAACCAAACAAAACACATCATTAAGAACCAGGAGCTCCACTCAGTTCAAACATTCACTTCAGTTCATGTGTCACATTTTAAAAAAACTAAATTATTATAATTTCAACTCAGTTGTTTTGGCTCCAGTTTTTTGTCTCCACAAATTATTGTTTTGTTTAGGATTGTAATTATTTTGTACACAAGTGAAAGTCTGAATATGTCCCTTATTCTGCTTTATGAAAGACAGAATTATAGAAAAATTGCTAAAACAAAATGCATGAGTGCATTACAGTACTTAGACTGTGTTGTGCAGTATAGCAGTTTAAATCTGTGATCAATAATTAGTTGGTTTTTAATAACTGATGAACATGTTGGATTTTTTCTCATTTTGAAGGAAAATTTAAATAAATCTTCTATAATGAGAAAAAGAAAACCCCCTGATAAAAACATGGTTGAATTTTGGTTTTGTTTTTTTAACCAAAACATCAACCTGAGCAGCTGCACACAGAAACCCTGGGCAGCGGCGTACGTAGGGGGTCCCAGCGGGGCGAGGAGGCGGAGGCCGGACGCTGACGCCGGCGTCTCCAGGTCGGGGATAACGCAGAAGGTCGGGGCCGCCTGCCGCTCCCTGATGGTGCAATTAGAGCTCCGCTACAGGAAAAACGTGAAACATGGTCTCTCCTCTGAACCAGAACATTGTTACACTAATTAATAACTTGGCCGCGTCGGGGCAGCTTTAAACCGCAGGAACATGAATAACGGCGGCAGCAGCAAACAGGAGGAAGGATTTCACTGAAGCAAATCCACAAACTTTTAAAATATAACAAATGTATTCATGTGTCATTTTACACCTGCAGTGTGCTAAAGTTTAAAGGCAGAGTAAGTCAGAAACCTGGATAGCTAGCGTTAGCTTTAGCATGACGCAGTGAGAAAACATGGCAGAACCCAGACTGGACCTGAGACCTGCGACCCAAACTGATGTTACAGCAAACAAAACCTTCAACCATCTGATTGTTTCCTCTCATATCTGTGTTTAAAAACTCAAAGTTTCTCAAACATCCCTGAAAAAACCAAAGCAACAGTTCAGATTTGTTTCTGATGACTGAATAACAACATGATGAAAACCCAAATAAACATTGATTTTGTATAAATTCCCCTTTAACTGATACTTTTAAGCCTTTTTTAAATAAAACATAGTTTCATTTTATATACTAATTCATAAAGTCAGAACCTATAAAATATCTTTAAAGGGGCCGATTTATGTATTTTTCAGGCACAAAGTTCAATTTTACAGCATAATTAAATAACTATGTTTCCTTCAGTTGTTATAAAAATGCTCTATACACAAAATATCATATGACATCAATATCCAACTCCTTGAAATTGGGCCTCTGTCTCTTTAAGAAGCTCCTGCTCTTTCTGTCATCACAACATGGCTCCTCCATTAAACCTTTAACAACATTTTTACCAGCGTTGCTCTGAGCAGCAGCTCAATAATGAGCTCAATATTTCCATCAGTTATTATTTATCACAAATCACAAAATGTAGAAAATCTAAAATATTTTAACTTCTTATAATTTGTCTAATAATTAGAGGCTTAAACTTTCTATATTAGTTTCACAAACTAAAACTTGTTTATCTGACTCCAGTCTTGACATTTTTACATTATTTATTATTCCAACATTTTCTGTGTTCACTTCAGTTTTCTCGCTCATTTTATTGCGTTAGTTTTGCATCGTGTCAGGACCCAGTTCTGCTCCTCTCACGGTCCGGTTGCTCCTGGTTTCTGCTCCTCTCACGGTCCGGTTGCTCCTGGTTTCTGCTCCTCTCACGGTCCGGTTGCTCCTGGTTTCTGCTCCTCTCACGGTCCGGTTGCTCCTGGTTTCTGCTCCTTATCCGACCCGGTTCTGGTTTGGTTTGGTTCTGTTTGGCGTCAGACGGCGTTACGCTTTTGTTTTGAGTGAGAGTTTTATGGTGCGAACCGCTGTCACAGTGGCCTGATGTTCTGATTTGTGATCAGGCTTCGATTTGTAAATACGACTCGTGATCATCAAACCAACCTGTGATGTCATCACTTAAACCCTAAAATAAATCCTTTGTTCTGGATCTGCTGGTTCATTGTGGCTCCTTTTGGTCAGTTTCCCAGTAAACCATCCAGTTTCCTTCCAGAATAAAACAACAAGCAGATAAAAGTCCATAACTGGACAGAAATTCAAACATAGAGAATATGAAATGTTTTCTCAAGTAAGAAGTTGAGCTTATGGAAATCCTTTACTCCTGAGTTTTGATCATGCACGTCTCATTGCCTTCAGTTCTGCCGCCAGCCATCAGTTTTCCTTTAACAGAAGCTTGTAAACCAGCAGCTGTTACCGCAGAAGGCTGAGCAGCTGATTGGTTCGGGAACGTCGTCATGACGCTCAGCATGTGAAGCTGATCACAAGTTTGTTTCTTTTTGCATCACATGAAGCTATTTTAGGTTCAAAGCTGTTAAAAAAAAGTATTGTGTGAAAGAAAAGTTGTCACCCATTTATGCATTTGCAAAAATATTCTTTGTTGCAGCTGAAAACACCTGCAGTCAAACTCCTGATCAGTTTTACGCTCATCTGCATCCTGTCAACATCCATCCATCTCCTCTCAACCTGGATTCATATTTTAACGCCTTCAGCTCATAATCATATCGCAGCTCCGCAGTCTGAGTCCGGATCCAGACTTTTCGTAAAATGGCCCATTAATGCAAACTTATGAGCTCATAAAACAGATGAATGAACATGTGCAGAATGTGAGATGAAAAGAAATTACAGCGAAGCTGCAGGCTTACGATCCTAATGGCTGAGATCCTCCACTGCTGGAAGGAGGAGATGCAGATTTCTTCTCCTTGCATGGAGTTCGGCCTCCTGCTGGGGCAGGAAGGGCAGAAGCTGCTCTGCACATCAGAGACACCAAGACTGAACCCAACGCCAGCCTGGATCCATGTGGCTTAGAAATTCATGTTCATGTTTCATAGAGATGAAACAATTAATCCGGTCAATCAATTATTGAAACAATCATAAACTAATAATCTAGTAAAACCTAATCTAGTAATTGATTAATTGTTAACTACAGTATACACACTCAAAAAAGGCATTTTCCTAAAAAAAACAACTAATTTAAAGCAGTAATTAAGACAAAACTGTGCAAAATATAAAGACTTAGCAAAAAAAATCAGTTTTAGCTTCACTCAGTTCAGATTCACTAAAGTAATTATATTTTATTGCATTTTAGGAAATAAAATGTATATTTTCTTATTCAAAGTTGGAATTTAATTATTTGTTTATTTTCATATTTCGATGTTTTTCTAATATATATAAAAAAAACTTCAGTGGTTCAATAAAAAATGTGAAGAATTTTCCAATTTTCTTTTCTGATTAATTATCAGAATAACTTCATCGATTAATCGATTACCAGACTAATCAATGCTTGCAGTCCTAATGTTTTGTATTATTCAGGTTTGGCAGGAAATTATCAAATGTTTTTTCTTTAATAGTTGCAATGTTTTGACCTGAGAGGTTCGGAATCTCATGACTCCCAAAAAACGGCTTTTTATTAGAAATATTTTTTGAGTTCTTTGCATTTAAAATGAACAAATTTCACTTAATCTGCAGCAAAACCAGCAGAAAACTTGAGAATCGTATCTAATCTTCAGCAGGAAGTAAAAGCAGACATTCATCTTTCTGTTTCTCTTCTCAGGTTGTGAAATTGAGGAGCGTCCCCCGGAGGCCCCCTGCTGACTGACAGCAAGCACTGCGTGGGAGCTCAATGAGTGTGTGCTGCTAACCGGCGCTCCACCTCAGTGTGTGGGGGTGTGTGGGTGTGTGTGGGTGTGGGTGTGTGTGTGTGGGTGTGTGTGCGGGGCACCATGCTGTGGACGGTGCTGCTGGCGCTGCTGGTGCTTCTCCTGCTGCAGACTCAGCTCTCTGTTTGCTTACGGGATCTGCGCAGCGGGGCGTCCGTTTCGCCTCTTCACTCTCCTCCTCCATCCTCTTCCTCCACCTCCTCAGCATCATCATCCTCCTCCTCTTACAACGCCACCCAGCAGCGGCTGCCCGGAGCTGTTATCATTGGCGTGAGGAAAGGCGGCACCAGAGCCCTGCTGGAGATGCTCAACCTGCACCCAGACGTGGAGGTGGCGAAGGCCGAGGTAAAACCGACCCAATCAATCAGGGTTTGTGAAGCATAACCTCAACTTTTAGTCATCATGATTAAAGTTGTATAAATCTTACTGGACAGTTCGTCTGTTTGACTGAAACTTTTGCATTCTCTGGGTGGGTTTAGGTCGTTTAAAGCCGTGTAACTTTGACAGGCACATTTTAGATGAAACACACAGCAAAGATTTAAATGAGTCCTTTGAAGAAAATTATAGACAAATGACTTCTTATTTTGTAGACGTAAGTAATCACGCTGTCAGGATGGAGGGTTGCTTTGTGGTTTGGTTTTCTCCTGGGTTTGCATTTTTTATCTTTAGTTTCTGTTTGGATTTTCAGCCCTCGTTTGTTGATTCTTCCTTTTTAAACCTTTCCCAGGTCCACTACTTCAACGTGGAGGAACACTTCCGCCGGGGTCTGGCCTGGTACCGAGCCCAGATGCCCTTCACCCTGCCGGGCCAGCTGACGGTGGAGAAGACCCCCGGCTACTTCGCAGCCCCCCAGGTTCCAGTTCGGGTGTGGGACATGAACCCGGCCGTCCGGCTGCTGCTCATCGTCAGGGACCCGGCGGAGAGGCTGGTCTCCGACTACACCCAGGTCCTCCACAACCGCCTGACGCAGCACAAGCCCTACCAGCCGCTGGACGAGCTGCTGCTCCACGAGGGCCACATCAACCACGGCTACAAGGCGCTGCAGAGGAGCCTGTACCATCTGCACCTGGCCCGCTGGCTGGAGGTCTTCCCCCGGGAGCAGATCCACGTGGTGGACGGCGATGCGCTCATTCGGGACCCGTTCCCGGAGCTGAGGAAGGCGGAACGGTTCCTGGATCTTCCACCCAGGATAAACCCCAGCAACTTTTACTTCAACACCACCAAAGGCTTCTACTGCCTCCTGTCCGCCGGACACGACAAGTGCCTGGACGAGTCTAAAGGCCGACCGCACGCTCCGCTGAGCGCGCAGGCCTTGAAGAAGCTCTGCCGGTACTTCAGGAAGCCCAACAAACGTTTCTTTGAGATGGTGGGAAGGTCATTCTCCTGGTGCTGATGAAACTGTCAGGGACAGAAAACTGTTTCTGATGGCAGATGATGTTTTTCTAAATACCTTCTCAGGTATAAATGCGCTGCATTCATGTGGAAGTGACTGAAAATCTGGTGGATAAAACCCGAACCAAGCCGGTGCCTCTTCAGAAACAACAAAGCTACAACAACTGTGCCATTAAAAAGCTGGGATCAACCTGTTGGCTCGGTTCTGGAGCTGAGCAGACGGCTGCCATGTCTGATTGTTGCACTAATGACCAAATTGCATTAAAAGTCAATCAGTGTAAATATTCTCGGTTCAGAAGATCTCGCTCTCATTTCTGGACGGCTGTACAGAAATGTTTGCTTTGTGAAACGTTTCGTTTCTCATCAGCTGCTTTTGTTTTCGTTCTGTTAGAAAATCTTAGTAAAGACAGGAAGTGTCTTGTAAACGTTTTCTTACCTTTTCAACTTTCTCACATTTTGTCATGTTCCAACCAAAAACTTGAATCCATTTTATGTGCTACAGAAGTAAAAACATCATTTTGAAGTGGAATAAAATTATTTCTAAAAAATATTACTGCAAATTTTACAACGTGCAGCATGAATTCCTATTTTATATCAGTAAACATAAATAAAATAAATGCAAACTTTCCCATTCAGAAGTCGCCTCAAATCCATTTGTGAGTAATTTAGCATCAGAATAAATCTAATAAGAAAAAACTAAAAATAAAGAAAATCGATCACGATGGAACAAGAAGGTGAGAAACCAAAACAACTCAGGATCCTGACATTAGTTCTGCTGGTCCTGCTGGACCGATTCACTGAACGAGGAACTTAACCAGAAACCATGAAGCACATTGTAACTGGAGGAGCTGCAGAAATGCACAGCTCAGGTGGGAGAACCTGACAATATGGCAGCTGTTAGGCCTGAACTCTAAAAATCACAACAAAGAAAACTCGATGTTTGGTACAAAATCTACAGGAAACATACAGAAAAATGTTCTTTAATCAGATGAGACCAAAACTAAACCTGCAGGCTTCCATGCAAAACAGCAGAAAACTAAAAGTTCCCATCCGACACCAACAGCAGCTGCTGCACAGTTTGAAATGAATCCCTTAATGGAAACAACATTATAAAAAACTCAGGATTTTCAATGAAACCTTTTTGTGCTAGAATGAGGCGGTTTTGCAAATCTGCAATGGAAACACTTTTCTCACATCACACAAGCCACGCGGCCAAAAAGACGAAGACGACGACAGGAAGCAGCAGGACGATGACATCGACGCGGCTTGTTTCTTATTTCTGACAGCCACAGAAAAAATCTCAGCATCTCATCGTTCATAAAGTGTTGTGTCATGCAAAGTGTTGAATATCGCATCTATACATAGCCACGTATTTGAAATTAATTTCAATAAAAATGTGAAAACTATGAATTCTTTTCCTCCACTCCAGAAGCGTGCTCCTTGGTGTTGGTCTTTCTCTGACATCCCAATGAAACGCATTGAAGTTTATAGTCACAACATGACAAAATGTGATGAAGGGTACCGATACTTTAGCACTGCATTGTGTATATATTGTATTTCTAGCCCTTTTTTAACGACACATTTTCATTTACGTTACAAGTGAAGCCCAACATGGTGTTATTGTTAATATCTGTAGTTTTTTTCCTAACGTCCTAATAAATGCATTCAGACTTTATTCTGTCTCCTGCCTGAGTGCAGAAATCAGCTTTAAAGGGTTTGAACACATCAAACATAAATGAGCAAACGGGAAAACCTAAAGAAGACGTTCCCTGTCAGAGAGTCGGTCTTTACATCCAGCATCAAAGCAGCTCCGTTTCATCACCGACGTTT
Organism: Xiphophorus hellerii; assembly: GCF_003331165.1. Classification (NCBI taxonomy): domain Eukaryota; kingdom Metazoa; phylum Chordata; class Actinopteri; order Cyprinodontiformes; family Poeciliidae; genus Xiphophorus; species Xiphophorus hellerii. Next base: position 2,027,763 of record NC_045683.1, read on the forward strand.
TCCTGACAGGAAGTTAAATCACCACCGACTGTAAGCAGCAGCTGCAGGTCAGCAGATGAGTTCACTCTGTCTCTTTATTCAACCTCCAGCCATGTTTACATCAGATAACAGTTATAAAGATGGTTTAGCTATCCACTAATAAAGGACATGGTGCCTTTTTGTAAGATTTTCATGATCCTAAAATCAGCTGCTTTGTTATTGTTCATGTTTTTCCTTGGTTATAAATCATAACCATAAAAACCTCCATGCATTGAGGCTTTGAGGAAAACGGTTTCTGCAGGTTATAACGACACCGTGAGGAAAACGGAGCAGAATCAGAGCTGAAGTCTGACCTCCGCCTGCCTCACCGCTCCCAGGAGAAACCAGGAACACGGAGACAAAGACAGGCAGGGCGAAGGATGGAGACGTACACAGATTATTCTTTGAAGACGTGAACAGTCTTTCAAGTCTTCTCTGGTCAGGACAATACGGCTGAAGTCACTTTCAATCATAAGGTAGCTTTACATCAGCAGTTCATGAGTTTGAAGAAGCTTCTTTACCAACTTTGTGCTGACCTGAGAGTGAATCTCAGGTCAGTTTCACTTTAAAAAGTCTGGATGAACAGAGAAAAATGTTCCTTTCCATATCAGTGATGAGGCTGGTTGAGGAGAAATCCGCCCAGAACCATGTTTGGACCTGGAACGTTTCATGGCATCGTGTTGGGAATCACATGGGAAAACATGTGGAACCATGTGATACACATGTGATTCCTACTGTGTTTGTTGGCCCTAACAGTTAGTGAAAGCAATTTTTTACATGCAGAAACTACACTGAACAGAAAGAGCAACTGGGGAGCTGAAACCAAACAACAGAAAACTACGGATAGAAACCTGGAAATAATGTGTAAAAATAAATATCAACCGCAAGAATTTACCTACCAAAACATAAAGTGGAGGAAAATATTGGAAAATACAAGATAATAAAGAAATGGGAACATTTCTGAACGAAGGGGAAGTTTTGTTTCCCTGGGTTGCAGTGTATTTTGTTATATTTGAAATCCTTAAAATGATTTTTTGTCCTGAAATGTTTCCTTCGTCTAACATGTTTCCATAACTTCCTGTTTTCTTTCTCACGCTGCGTTTTGCCTCAGTTCTGGCTTCACAGCAGGACGGAGGGCCCTGGTGCAGATTTCCACCGCAAAACATGGACGCTTCCGGTTGTTTGTTTGTAAAAAATGTAAAACAGGATTTTACCTGGGAGGTTCGGCAAACAACAGGTAACAAAGTACAGAAATAATCAGGAACCAGAGAATCGATCAGGGAACATTTCAAAAACAGATGCAAGTTGCACCCAAAGTTTTGACTGTTTGCCTCATCAGCTTCACATTTGGCCGACATCAATCCCTGCATTTCAGGCTGAAAATAAAAACAATATGAAAAGATGTTCAGGATTTTGTACAGCTTGCATTAAACATGAGTCTTCCAGGTGAATCACCAAGTATGTAGGGGAAAAAAATCTTGAATTATTGAAAGAATGTTTCACAAACAAACGCAGATCATTTATTTTACAGTGAACATTTTGCTTTTTATTTTTTTTTAAAGCAAAATGTTTTTAAAAAATACTGTACATATAAAAAAAAGTTCATGGCTACATACATGAAAGTTAAAACAAATGTCCTGTTTGCCTTTCCTGGGGAAAATGTTAGCTTCTCTAAACTAAGAGAAATTCAGGTTTGATTTTATTTCTTCAGAAAACAGACGGATCTCAGATTTCTTTCTGAGTTCAGGATCCATCCAGACTGTTCAGGGAAAACCTCCAGGAGCATCATGGGAAATCCTGTTTCCCAAACAGCCAAATTCTGTCTGCTGACCTTTTCTCACTGTTTTAACTGACAGTTTAGTTTAGGAGCTTGTAATTGGTTCACATTATGCATTGGTGAGATTTAAACTTAAATAAAGATAAAGTCTCTAAACATAAAGACAGAACAGAAACTATCAGAAAAACAAATCTAATAATCTCATTATTTCTCCTGGTACTTTATAAGTCAAGTCAAATTTATCACATTTCAGCAACAAGGAAGTTCAAAGAACTTTACATGATGCAAACAATAAAAACCAAAACCTTTACAATGCAGTGGAATAATAATGAATATTAATGAGAAGCTGGAATATAAACTAATATTAACTGATCCAGTTCATATTAACTGAAGGCCATTCTAAAAAAAATTTTCACCATAATTTAAAATAACTTTGTGTTTCAACATTTTTGAAGTTTTCCAGAAGTCGCTTTTTTTTAAAAAAAAGTTAAATAAATGAAACTTACAGACTTTCAGTTTTGTAAAAGTTCTAAAAAATAAACTTATTTATTTACCGTCATAAAACCAACGCTTACAGTACGTCCCCTGGTGGCTACTGTTGGCATGCCAGCTCTTTACAACCTGAATCATCTCAGTACGATGTGCTGCGCGTACGGGCGCCGCCCTGGAGGGGGCGCCAAAGCGATGGGGAAAATTATTTCAAATCGGCATTTCTGTATTAATAATTGTTTGTGTAAATGTTATCAGTGGATAGTGTATATAATTACACATTTTCCTTTGCTTTGACTGAGATGATGACCTACTGTAATATGTAACTTAAATAAAACTCTGTAGTATTTGCGTTGTGCTCCTGTACGTACAGAGGCCAGGTTGGCATATCGATCAGATTACATCCAGATTTCATAATCTGAGCTGCTTTTCTGAGTGGTAAAACCAGTAAGAAACGGAGTTAATGCTATATGTGGATAAAATCAGAATTTTGATTTTGGCTGTCTTAAAAGAAGAAAATAAAACTTAAAAACTAAAAGCAAAGATTTTTACTCTCTATTGTTCCAATCAGCTGAAGTTAAATCTTAAAAAATGCTCAGAACTTTCTCTCCTGAAGTCCTTGAAAATGAGCAACAGGCAGCAGAAGGCAACAAACAGCAGCGCTGCCCTTCAAGGACCAGCAGGTGGCTTAAATAAAGCAAAGGGAACTAAAGCCAGATGAATCCTCAGCCTTGGATTCCAGACATCAGGGGTAATTCTCATGACTCACTTTGAACAAGTGGCTGAACTGCCTTCGTTCAGGTTGGTGAAGCTAAAACTGAGACAGAAAACATCCATCAGTCGCCTTTGGGTTGAAGGAGATGAGAATCTGAGTCAGAGCTGCTGCCCACAAAACAACATTACTGCCTTAAACTACAACATTTAACATCCTAACTGACACAAACTGCTGGTCTGTTCTGGTTTTTAGAACTTTGTGGTGAATTTGGTGGGAAATCCACTTGTGAATAATCTGATTACAGATTACTGAAGTTATCTTTGGACCTAAAGAGGAACGACTGAGAGTCAACACAGCTTCAGTTATAACAGCTGGAAACCAGAGATCAGGATGAACTCTGACCTGAAGCTTCAGAGACATAAAGACGGTTACAAAGTCGGCCTTTCATCACCTGAAGAGCATTTCCAAAGTTAAAGGACAGACGTCCCAGAAAAACTCATCCACATTTATCACTGCAACAGTTTTGCCTCTCCACTGTCACTACATGCTTGTCCAGGAGTGAATGATCTGCTTTAAAGCTTTAAAGCTTATTCTAATGTTAAACTGATTATTGATGCGATTTTTTTTTTTGATAATTAGAATTTTTATAATTGACAAAGCATTTGTAAAGTGCCTTGAGATAAATGTGTAAACTTTATTGAATAACTGGATCAATATTAGTCTTCATGTAACGTTTGAAGTCATCATGTAACGACCTTTGAACTGCCTGAAAGCTGCAACACAAATAACTTGTCCTGCCTGACGGCCTTTAATGCTGCAACTAAAGAAACCGGTAAACATGTGAAGATATGTTAATTATCTGATTAATAGCTGAATCCTTGTTTATTTCTGACTTGACTATTAAATTTTGCACATTAACACAGTTGCAGTCAGTGCATTAAATCGCTTGACATTGCCATGTTTGTGCTGGTGGCTCCCCCTGCTGGTACGTTATAGATCTACTGAAGGTGCTTCTGTCAAAAACCAGAAAAAAAGTATTTTTCTGTTTGACAGGAGTAAATATCCTCTAAATTAAAAAATTACTGCAAACAGAAATATTTTTACAATAATTATTGAACATCATTATGGTGTTAGTTAAAGTTGCTGCCGTTTTATCACATTGGGAACCAAAGAGGGAAAAGTTTCAAACAACGCCAAGACAACATGTCAAGGGTATTTATTTAAAAGATAAAATATGCAGTCATTGTCCTGAACACGCAACTATTAGAAAACGCTTCGAGTCGTTTAAAAATAAAATGAAATGGACATGCGAGGACAGTTCGGTCTGCCAATACATAGAAATCTGCAGGTAGAAGTTTTGATCTTCTCTCTGGTTTCCTGGCGTTCGGCTGCAGCGTCGGAACGACGCGGCGAACCGGAGGAGAAAAACCAAACACTGTTCGCTCAGTGTTCCCAGATCACATCTGTCAATACGGAGTTTCAAGTTTTACAAGTTTTAAACACTGTAAACATTCACAAAAAAATAAAACACTGTAGCAGACTGGTACAGTACGTGTTCATTGATATTATGATGCAAAAAGAAAAACGGCATCTCTGTGCAGTTCAAAAATGTTACAGTAATAGAAGCAAAAATGTCACATTTAGCTGCTGTTACCAAATCAACCATCATTTAAAAAGAAACAAAAAAAAACAGGTTATAGGAAATATTGTAACTTTAGGAAAAATAACCACAAAACAAGATTTTCTTTATATAAAAAACGTTTTTTTTTTTTTAAACAATTTCAGTATAAAACATCACATATTCCCAGGCCAATCAAACAAATTCACGGTCATTTCAATAATCATGAACTCCCCAGTCAAACGGACTACAATGACATAAAAAAGGATTTACTGCAGTTAAGGGGGTTTTCTGTACTTTTAACTATTTACGGGAGAAATATACCAACACAAAGTCTAACAATCACTCTTCGTTTGCTATAATATTAATAACAGAAAAGAACAAATGTGAACTCCTGGTCCGAACAAAGCCCAAGCCCCCAAATTTCCGGTCAACGAGGCGTCTACGCAGTCTTCTGCTGGCCCTTCTTCCCGATGAGGGATTTGTGGATGTGAGGGATGACACCTGACAGAAACACACCGCACTTCAGTCAGACTGAAACCACCCGACACGACTGCAGACACAAACCAACCGAAACCAGGCATGAGGAAAATAAAAGCTCCTCACCTCCACCAGCAATCGTTGCTTTGATGAGAGAATCCAACTCCTCATCGCCGCGGATCGCCAGCTGCAAGTGGCGGGGAGTGATACGCTTCACCTTCAAGTCTTTGGAGGCGTTTCCTGCCAACTCTAGTACCTGATCAGATAACACGCATTTATCAAAACATTCAGACACAGCAGAGCAGCAAGCACAGCCAGGGCAGGAGGACGTACTTCAGCGGTGAGGTACTCCAGGATGGCGGCGCTGTAGACGGCCGCTGTGGCTCCGACGCGGCCGTGGCTGGTTGTGCGAGTCTTCAAGTGTCTGTGGATACGACCCACTGGGAACTGGCAGGAAGCAGTGAGAAAAAAAAAACAAAGTAACTAAATGTTTCAGTTCGAATTAACACCTGCAGCGCAAAAACCACAAACTGCCAAATGAAGAGAAGAGTTACCTGCAGCCCAGCCCTCTGGGAGCGCGACACCGCCTTGGCCTTGGCTTTCCCGCTGTCTTTTCCTGCCTTTCCTCCTGCCTGCAGAAACACGCTGCTTCATTAACAACTAAACAAACTACAACAATAAACAGAAGGAAACTCACAGATTCAGACTGAAGATAAGATTGAGTTATTATAATGAAAAATAGAACTGATTTAACAACACTCAGATAATGCAACATTATTTTAATTTCAGTTATAAACTCAGATTGAATGAATCTGGACCAGTTCTGGTTAAACTCACACATTTCATCTGAAATATTCCAAAAATATTCATTTAAAATACAAGTTTAAGATTTAATAAACCTCAATTCTACTTTTACAAAATCTTTAAATGTTTTTGGATTTTAGAATAATTTTAAAGACCTTCAACAGGCATCCATCTGGAGAATCAAAAATACCTACAATAATCAAAACCAGACCTGTTTTTACTGCAGTGGTTAAAAACAGTTTGATTTATAAACCCTCCATTTCACAATTTAAATGTTATTTTTTTACATTATTTAAATAACTTCAGATGAAATCCATCTTAAAATTCATAATAAGAATAATCCAATCTGGGATTAGTTATACTTTGCTGATTTTGTCCTAGTCAAAGGTCATACAAGTGCCTAATCAAAAAGAAGATTTAAATAATTGTTTTCAAATTAGAAAAAGCATAAGTGTTTGGATAATATATTTTGATCAAAACAATCCGCTGCAGTATATCAGTATATTACATCATGAACCATTTTTAATCCTGGTTAGTTAAAAAATAACAAATAGCTTTTTATTCAAGCGCTGATTCGGACGCGAACTTCAGCGCCGAACGTTACAGACGGTCGGTTGAGCAGCGCGGCTTTCCCGCCAATCTCAAACAAAACAAACCCAAAACCACAGTCGCACCAGTCAGGCTGAACTGCGAGCCTTCAAGCGACGGACTGGCTATGAAACTGAACATATTCACCAAACACAATGTAAAACAATAAAAACAAAACAAAAACATAAGCTGTCAGGGGGCTGATGTCAGAATCCCCCCCCCCCACACTGAGCGGTCAAGTTTTCATTCACAGCCATTACAAAGAAAAAGTTCCCCATCACACTCTGGCTGCTCAGCGACAACTGCAGGCGATTTCCGTTAATCTGGTCATTGATGTTACAACTTCCAGACTCACCACCCACTAACTATTGTAGCACACAAAACATGTTGACTGAGCCTGCTAACAAGCTTTAATGCGATCTAACATGAGCTACAAGTCGCAAAAATGACACTTTAGTCCGTTAAAGCCTGCATTGTGAATGAAGCATTGCGCCCGAAATAAAAACGAAGCATGAAATTATAATGTAACCCTGAACCAACGGCTTAAACAGCGCATGCTAACGCGTTAGCTGACAGCCGTTCAGCGAAGCTTTCTACTCACATTCTAGTCGAAATTTCTCAGCTCTAATTCAAAACAGCACTTTCTGCCCACTGCGTGTTTATTACACCAAAAATACTCTGTCGCCTCGGGAATGCATTCGGCATTAATCGGACTTTACCTACCATTTTATTTTCGTCTGGAAATTTGATTGAAGAACTGAGGGGTAGCAAACAATTTCAGCTCCCGAAAGCAAAGAAACAATAAACCCTTTTGCAAATCTTTTGCTTGCGACCCCTCGTGGGAGCCAGGCCAGCCAATCAGATCGCGCGTTATTACTTCGAATCTGCCGTTCAGCCAATCATCGAAAGACGTGCAGAAAAACCAACCCATCCCCCACCCGAAGATCTCCGTTGCTCTGTTTTTGCGCACGGAACCTACAAGGAGGCGGGACTACGTGTGTGTGGAGTGTCCTTCCAGTCACATTCATCCCAAAAATGTACGATACAGTCATAAAGTAGAAATCAACTGTTGAATTACAGTAGGACAGTATTTATAGCGTCATTATACTATAACATTCTGGTCAGGATGCATTCAGGAAATTGATATCCCATCAGTAAAATTAACCCATGCAGAAGTTATAGGCTGTAGAAATAAATTTGATATTCATTCAATACTTGAGGATAGCTGTCATAGACGTATAAGAATAGATGTTTTCATGGGCCTCCGGAGCGTAAGGCAACCTCACCGCCATATTCAAAGTGGCATTTTGTTGAAACTCATAAAAAGAACTATCAAGAGAAATCAGTTTGAAGGGTTTTAGGTACAAAGTGTGATTACGATTTCACATCCATGTTTTAATTGTTAATTTTTGATCAATAATTTGCTAAACTAAGTGTAGTTATTTTAAGTGAAATTTATTTTAATTGTCGGGGGCTGATCACAGTTATTAGTATTCACACACAAAGCATATATTGTGTGTGAAAAATATTTAATAAAATTAACTAAAATAGGAGAACGTGCCAGTCCTAACATGGTGGACGAACTGACGTACCGTTTTTGTGGGGCAACGTATGGTCTACTCGTCTATGTCTATGAAAGCTGTTATGATTCGTAAATAAAATATCATATGGAAGGCAGAGCTTGATATGATTGGCAGAGAAAAGGGCGAATGAAAACACCGAATCTTTTTATAATGCTTTCATTGGCAGCAGAATTAGCCAATCAGAGCCCAGAAAGCAGCGCCCGGTATTCTCCGCTAGCTCTGCTACCAGAGGAGAGAGAAGGGGGAGGGTTTGGGGGTCAGAGATACTCAGAGAGACGGGCTGCTGGTGGCGAAGATGGCGGATGGGGATAGCGGTAGTGAGCGCGGTGGCAGCAGCGGCGGCGGCGGCGGAGGAAGCGGTGGATTTCAGCATTACCAGCGGGAGCCAGAGACACAGGAGCTGGCTTCGAAGCGACTGGACATTCAGAACAAACGCTTCTACCTTGACGTGAAGCAGAACGCCAAAGGCCGGTTCATCAAAATCGCAGAGGTCGGCGCCGGGGGCTCTAAAAGTCGTTTGACCCTCTCCATGTCAGTTGCTGCCGAGTTCCGCGACTATCTGGGGGATTTTATAGAGCACTACGCCCAACTCGGGCCTAGCACCGCGGAGCAGATCGCTCAGTCGTCCGGTGGGGATGACAGCGGGCCTAGACGGGCCTTGAAGAGCGAGTTTTTGGTGCGTGAGAACCGAAAATACTACCTCGACCTGAAGGAGAACCAGCGGGGTCGGTTTCTCCGGATCCGACAGACCGTCAACCGAGGCCCCGGTTTCGGCGTCGGTGTGGGGGGCATACCCGGTGCCGGCATGCAATCCGGCCAAACCATCGCTCTCCCGGCCCAGGGGTTAATAGAGTTCCGCGATGCTTTGGCCAAGCTGATAGACGACTACGGGGGAGACGAGGAGGAGCTGGCCGGCGGCGGAGGGGCCGGGGGCTACACCGAACTTCCGGAGGGCACTTCGATCATGGTGGACTCCAAGCGCTTCTTCTTCGACGTCGGGTCCAACAAGTACGGGGTCTTCTTGCGGGTGAGCGAGGTGAAGCCCAGCTACAGGAACTCTATAACGATCCCCTTCAAGGCGTGGGGCAAGTTCGGGGGAGCGTTCAGCCGCTACGCCGAGGAGATGAAGGAAATCCAGGATCGGCACCGGGACAAGATGTACGAGCGGAGAACCGGAGAGGAGTCGGAGGGAGACGACGTGGACGACGATTGACGCAGAGGGAGAAGCGGCTTTCTGTGGGCTAAAGTTGACAACAGGATGCAAAGCCTGGAGAGAGGAGCGACTATTTTGTGCATGACGAATTGAACTATAAAAAAATGCATTGAAAAAAATGCTAAAAAAAAAAAAAAAGTATATTTGACTGAGAAATTTGTTTATGTAAGAGAAACATGTTCTAAAGTTTAGGTGGATGTTATAGCTAAAAATGAGTGCAGACTGCAGTAGTCAGCCTCTGTATGAGATTCCCCGTTGATAAAGTATATTCTATTTAATATATATCTATCTATATATTGATTGTCCCATTGATAACCTCACATGTAGCCCAGCAAGTTCAGTTTGGCAGAAACACAACAGTTGGTTACCTGGACTCCTGCTTGATATCCAATGGTGAGAGCTCACTCAGTGCTGACCTGTAGTCTGTGATGATGAGGAGGAGGAGGATGATGATGATGAGGAAGAGTAAAATGTGACATACTCAAACCAGCAGTGGCTGTGAGGGAGTGCTGGCATCGCTCACCATGGCTGTTTGTGTTTTTTCTAAAGTGATCAGAACCAAACGGCTCGTCCAGACGGAACCGCCGCGTCCAGCAGGCCCGGGGGCAGAACGCCCGGCCCCGGGGGCAGAACGCCCGGCCCCGGGGGCTGAACGCCCGGCCCCGGGGGCAGTAGGGTTACCTGCTGTAAGCACACGTTGTCTCGGCCTCTCCAGCCCAGTCCAGACCTGGTGCTGACCCTTGACCCTTGCTGCGGCGCGGCGGTGAGGCCTGCTCAAACGTGGCTTGTTGTGTCTCAGGGCTAAAGCATAAAACTAAAATCCAAGCCCACATTTTTTTGGGAGGGTTTCCCAGCATTCCCTGTGCCTGTCGCTGCAGCCGAGTCGTCCGGTGCGGGCCACCTTTGACCTTTGACCCGGTGGCCTTCTCGTTCACACTGGTGTCACCGTTCCCCAGCTGCAGCTTAGCGTTGCCAGGTTTGATCTAGAATCACCTCCAGGGTCGTCCGTGTTGACTTGCTTTGGGTGCATCATTTGGATCCTCGAATCTTGAACTCTGACCTTTTACGACTGGAGAAACATTCAGTCTGATTGTAACAGAATAAATTAGGTGCTTTTGAAACAGAACCTCCTGCGGGGGGAGTTGTATCTAAAAGATATATATATATAAATATATATATATGTACTGAAAGAGATTTACTAACTAAAAAATTGATAGAATTATTTTTAAAGAGATATACTCAAATATGTCTTAGAAATATGAGATTTATTAGATAATGCTGCCTAAAGTGGCCTATTTAAAACACTAAACTTGGATGCAACGGTCCAGGGTTATATTTCATACCTGCTTTTCTTTTTTTTCCTAATATATCTTTTATTCCTTAGAGGAAACTTAAGAGAACAACAGATTGGTTCCTCCGTATGTTAAAGCAATTTGTAGAAGCAGCTTCTCTGAAGTCTGCAAACTCTCAGCACTCCAGGTCACTTTACCGCTTCGTTTCCTTCCCTCCTTTCAGTCCACCGCCGTTTTTCACTCCACAGCGTTTTCCCATCAGTTGCCATGCGACAAACGTAAACACCTGCCGCCGTCAGCGTTTGGTCTTTATTGCTCCTTTTACTGATGTTTTCTGTTTTTTTTGCATGCCTGCTCTGACGCAGAGCCGCCTTGTGTTCTTTTCTTTCTGCATTTTCAGATTTGCTGTATAATGGTATTTATCCTTCTTTCTTTTTTTTTTTTTTTAGAGCTGTTGCAAGTTTTTTTTCTGTGCTGCAATAGACAGAAAGTTAACTTTTCAGCCTGGTGGTTTTCCAACGGCCACAGCGTTCCCGTGTTTTGGGGGGAAACCTCACTTTCATCGTCTCTCTTCCTTTTGGTGTGAAAACTTCTCGTTGAATTTTACTTTCCCCTCTACAACACAGCAGAGAAATGCCATATATATACATATATACATATAAAAAATACATGGGAGCAATAGATTTTTTCCTTTTCTATTGATATAAATATACTATATATAAGGTTACACATGCGATTTGAACTACATCCTTCTTCTTGTACTGTGTTACGTGAAATGGCAGCTGTTTCAGTCGTGTGTTCTGCTGTAATATTCTACCAAGATCCTTTCAACGAGAAATAATAAAAAAAAGGTTTTTGCTCAGGAGAGTTGTTGCGTTTTTCTTTATCCTGTTTTCACAAGTAATTCATAATTTTTATATCTGCATCAGAAACAAATGGTTAAGTTTCTTCTTTTTCTGGCTAAAGTATTAATTTAATACTTATTTCCATTTATAAATCCCTTTAATTTATTCAGCTAGAATCATAAAATCAAACCTTTATGTTGTAAAAACAGTGAAGACATTTTTAAATAAACTAATTTCCTATCAAATACTTAATGATAAACACAAAAATAAAAAAATGTATGGACAATTAAAACCCATAATTATTAACTCCTCTTACTGTTTAGGTGTAAAATGAATGTTTAATGTTAATTTTGATTGGAAATATTTTGGAGTGGCCTAGTCAAAGTCCTGACTTAAATCTGCGAAAGCAGCTAAAGATTAGGGAGAGCTCAATGACCTGAAGTTCCTCAGAAATAATAAAATATAAAAAATACCAGCAGAAATCTGTAACAATATAGTCAGTAATAAATATTCCTTCCATTATTGAGAAGGAAATAAAATATTTTCTACATTCATTTTGAAAAATAAGGAAAATTATTCAAATAAATTCAGTTTGGATGCACAGATGTAAACACGTTTATGTCAGAATCCGGATTCCTTTTATTGACATTGTGCACAAAAGAAGCACAACGAAAAATAAACAGCAGCTTTCAAAGACAAGTTCCATAAAATAAAATATCTAAATAAATATAAAAATAGAAACATGGAAACAGCTGGGATGTTCAGGAAAAATACAAATATATAAATCTGTTCTGAATGCATCAACACAGAAACAGTTTTTATTCACATTCTTTCAAATGCATGTAGAAAATATTTGATTTAAAAGTATATTTATTGAGAATATATAATATTTAATGAGAATATATAATCTAATATACAGATTACAGATAATCTATATATTGTAGCTGTAATCTAATTGCAGGTGGTACATTCTGATAAAACTACATCTGTATTTTTGAGCAGTTATTTGAAGCTGCTTATTTCAGCAAAGCTGCATAAAATATTAAAGCCAAGAACGTTTCATATATAATAAATGACAGGTTGTTATTTTTGATGCTGCTTCATGAAGCTTCTTCTGTTTCTGCTGTTTGGAAAAGTTTTTATTTGTTCGTTTCTGAACCAGATGTTTTTATGAAAGATTGTTTCTATGATTCACTTTAAAAGTCTGAATCATGATTTATGATTCATGGATGAGCCAAACAGGATGATGATGATGACTCTCCGTTTCCTCCATCTTAAAGCTCATAACAATAACTTTAAATGAAAACCAGCTGCAGGAATGGAAACCGTGAAAAGTTTCAATTTTTCAACTTTTTGTTTCCTGTTATTGTGTTTTAGTAAACTTGGTGCTTCGGTGTTTTTGTTATTTAATGTGCCGATTTCTAAAGGTTGGTAAAATTCTGCAACTTTTTAACATCAGGTTCATTTAACCATTTCTGTTTTCTTTTGCTTTGTTTTCGTTTTTATCTAATTATTTTCCCTGGATTACCTTGGATTAAAAATAATCCAAGGTAAAACCTTGGAGCTGCAGCAGACCATGAGCAGAAAACTTTCATACATTTTTTATCTCAATATTTTCTGAACTTTTGAACATTTTGCAATGCATCCAGTTATATCCTGTTTTCAAAATACGGTTTGCCCTTAATGTGATGATAATCTCAGTAACTCTGGTTACTGAGACCGAACTGCTGGCATTGCAACATGATGTTTTGAAATATGCAAGATTCAGCATTTTTGAAGCTGAATATGACCTAAATTATTCCCTCACACATTATGAAGATAAATAAATGTATATTTTCTTGTATGTAAAAGTATTTTTTAGTTTTCTTTAAGGTGTCCCATCGGCAGCTTGACACAAGGAATCATTCTGACTGTCAAGCTGAAGCCAAACAGATTTTCTTTCATCAGTGGAGCGTTACAGCTTTCACAATGACGCTGCAAAATATTTAATACATAATAATACACTTGTGTATTGTGCCAGAATGAATTGATAAACTATTGATAATTAACAAACTGTCAATATATTGCTAAATAACCTTAAGCACTCCATAAAATTAAATAGCACTGAACATATTTTCACATTGATCACTACATCCAGGAATTTATGATTGTTTCTGTGATTTAAAGGAAAAAATTACTGATATTTTATCAATAATTTTAAAATATCAGCAAGAAATTTTGCAATATTTGCTCTTATGGCATTTATGACAGTAAATATAACTTTTTCTTACTACATCAATCAGGGATGATAACTTGACAAGAATGAAGTAGTGAGTTATACTGCCACCTGTAGGTGGGAGTTAGCATCACCTGACCTCAATGTTTCTCAACAATTCTGCTTTATAAAAGTATTTATTGTTTTGTTTTGTTTTTTACCTTGCAATTATTCAGCACTTTGAAAATGCTTTATTAAAATTATATATTATTATTAGCATGCAAAAGTGCAGGGATTTGTTGAAGCATGAATTTTGGCGATTGCTGAATCATGAAAAACGATTTAAGTTTTTCATGATTTAAGTCAAAATTATATTTTAAAGAATCTATTTATCCTCTGGAGTCTTGAGGGCCCCATAAAATGCTACAGCGGGCTGGATTTGGCCCCCGGGCCTTAAGTTTGACACATGTGCTCTAACCAAGGTTATTATAGTTAGCTAAAGCTAACAAGATAATGGAAACTGAAATTGAGAAAACAGGAACCATTAACTGAAATAAATAAAAGTGGTAACTGTAGATATAATATTATATGTATTTATGATTATGAACTTATGTAAAATTGATTTTTAATTTTTTTCCCTACACATCCAGTTTCTCAGCCGTCGGAAACTTTCGGTTCTCCAGACTCCTGCTGGCGGCAGCAGAAGTTTGGAGAAAAACCAAAATCAGTTGTTCAACAATAACTGAATATAATTTTTGAAAATAGTATCATCATCATCATCATCCTCCTCCTCCTCCTCCTCCTCTTCCTCCTCTTCCTCCTCCTCCTCCTATGTCTGCAGGACTTTGATAGAAGAAAACAGTCAAAATGATTTTGCTTGTGCAGAACTGCTCTTCATAGTATAGATGAAGAGCATCTATACTCTCCCTCCTCCTCCTCCTCTTCCTCCTGCCTTTGACCTTGTGATTCAGTCCGCTCCTTCATGTTCACACAGACACACATTTCCGGTTGCACAAACCCTCAGTGGTGATGAGCATGGCGCCCACAGAGGCGAAATGAAGCGGATGCAGCGCTAATGTGTTGGAGTCACAGGGAGCAGCTCCAGGCCACGTGGTGCAGGCTGAGCCGGGCGCCAGAGGAAGAGAGGATTAGTGGCCCCGGCGTCCTGACGGCCTGCTCCAGAAACACAAGCCCCGCTAATCCATCCATCACCCAGAGCAGGTGAGGAGGGACAGAGCGGCTGATCGCCCAGAACCGGAGCCGCTCGGCTCAGCGGATCCACGCTGCGCCGCTGGGGAACGTTTGTTGGCCTGATAAATGATGTGAAAGGGCTTCAGGCTGAGTGTTTACAAACAACATCTGTCATAAAACTTTAATCCGGTCAAAGTTCACGTCTGAGATCATGTGCTGAGCAGGAAGGCGGCCTGTAAAAGTCTTCATCCTCCATTTAGTCACAAATTGCATTTTATTGGGAAAGAGAAAGAGCAAAGCTGGAAAACTGGAAGAGAAAAACGGGAAAAGCAAAAGGCTTTTTAAAAGCTGCAGTATGTAACTTTAATTTAATTTATTTTTTTACATTTTTATTAAAACTGTTGTGACAGTTTTAGCTATGAGACAGATAATCTGTGAAAACATCGATCTCCTCCACAAGCTGTGATTACCGTCAGAAGAAATACACCAAAAACAACCAATCAGAGCCAGGAGGAGGGGCTTAGCGCTGTCAATCAACCTTTTGTAAGTGCTGCTAAATGTGCTGATGGAGGCAAAACAGCTGACCGTACAAAAATAAAATGTTTATCTGCCATCATCGGTGGTTATGATAAATCAAATCAGGAATTAAAATGGTGCTGCAGTGGCATGTAAAGCATGAAAATCAGAGCTGCACAAACAAAACTAAACTTAGCAAAAGTAGAGAAGAAAACTGATAGAAAGATGTAACAGAGCGAGTAATGAATGCAGTGCAGCTGTGGTGATGAAATGAATTTATTTCTGAGGTTTATGGAGGAAATAAGAGTTTAAAATGGAGAAATGAACCAGAAATCCAAACTTTTCTGATCCTAAAAATGGCTTGAAATCAAACCTGAAGTTGGAATTCCTTCTTGAAAATAAAAGTTTTTCACCAGCCATGTTCAACATGATGTTAAATATGTTCAACATGATGTTAAATATGTTAAATATGATGTTAAATATGTTAAATATGATGTTAAATATGTTCAATATGTTCAATATGATGTTAAATATGTTCAATATGTTAAATATGATGTTAAATATGTTAAATATGTTCAATATGATGTTAAATATGTTCAATATGTTAAATATGTTAAATATGATGTTAAATGTTAAATATGTTAAATATGATGTTAAATATGTTAAATATGTTCAATATGATGTTTTCTTAGGGAGGAGAAAATAATCTGCTTACCTTCATTTTAAATAGGCTGCATTTTTCTGCATTTTTCTGCATTTTTCTGCATTTTTCTGAAATATATTTTAAGTATGTCATCAGTTGAACCTGCTTTTAAGAATATATTACAAAATGTAACATATAACTTTAGATATTTTTGGTACACTTTATAAAAATCCATATTTTGTAAAATATTCTGTACATTACAATTAAAATAGTAATAAAATTATACTTATAAACACTAATAGTGTCTCTTACGTTACAGTGAAAACTGTCAATGATGTTTAACAAAGAATTTCTTGATTGTCTTAATAATTCTGTTACTATTCTGTGAAAATATTAACTAAATAAAAACTCATAATGAAATTACTGTTACACGAGACTTTGCATTTCCCAAACTTTTAATCTGTTTCAGCGTTTGACAAAAGAATAATAAATAACTTGTTCATCAATAAACGTGACCCTGCAGCTCAATAATAACAGTAATAAAGCAGCAGCAGCGCTGGGACAGCCTGCAGGAGGCAGAGGAAGCCATCGGGGAAACGGGTCACCGGGGGCAGAGCTGAGGACGCCTGGCGGAACCGAACTGCTTACGTCTGATTTGGACCCGAGCGGAGAAAATGTCCTGTAGTAGTGAAAAGCTATTTATAGCCTGTTGCCATGAGTGACGAAGCTGCGCTCAGGAAAAACACATTTTCTGTGATGACGCAGCTTCGGCTAACCGGAGAAACGATCCGCTCACTGAAACAACAGCAATTAAAACAGAAATATTATTATTACTCATTTATATTATTCAGTTAATATTAACAACACAGGCCTGAATAAACATCCTGCTTGTGCCGCATTGAATCCAGTTTTTCCTTCAGAACTGCGTTGATTGGTTTGAGCTCGGTAGCGAAACGATTAATCGGATTAATTGCAATGAATCGATTATTGAAATAATTGTCAACTAATTTAGTAATCGATTAGTGATTAACTGGAGTACAAAATCAAGAATGACCATTTGCTGAAAGAACAACTCAGAACAATAATTTGCACCAAAACTGTTGACATACTTTCTGTATTTAAGCCAATAAAAACTCTTGATCTAAAACTCCTCAGGTAGTTTTAGCTTCACCTGATTCAGTAAAGAAACTCTTAATAATCACCTTTTCTCTTCCAGTAAATAACTGGTTAATCCAATCAATAGTCAATGTATCAGCAGAATTTCCTGCACCAGGTAGAGTCCATCTAAAAACCAAACATGACAGCAGCGCCGCATGGAGGGGCGCCGTCCTACAGAGGGCGCCAAAACGATGGGAAAAATTATTTCTGCTTCCCATTTTCTGTATTTTACAATCGAGTGTTTGGGCCAAACTGAGAAAATAAAATAAACAAATTATTAGTTGTAATATTAACTTTATTCTCCAAATATTATGACTTTATTCTAATATTAAGAATTTATTCTTGCATTATTTCAGCTTTATTTTAGTACAAATGTATTCGTGAAATATCATAATTTTTGTTTAATATTATTTTTGTTTAATTCTCGTATTATTTCAGCTTTACCCTTGTCATTTTATTTTTTATCTAAACACTAATACAGTCATCGTGTTCAGCTTTATTCACCTGAACACTGAAACCCTCTGAGAGGTTCTGATCATGTCCGGCGTTGACCTGAGAAAGTTCCGATTCTCTGGCCACAACCATCATGTTTGCCAGTTGATTCGAGGATCTTAGATCTCAAGCCGGACATCGATTCCTTCTAACATCATTTTAATCTTTTTTGGCCAAACTGCTCAATCTTTGTCTCTAAATGCTAAATTCTCCAGAAAACATTTAACTCCTGCGAGCTTCAGTCTCCTAAAGGTGTTGACCTCATTAAGAGACTTCAGGCCGGTGTGAACGTGACAACATGAACTAATTTAAGTTACGCACCAACCACTGAAGCTGAGTGTAAAGGCGTAAAGATAGCAGTAGTACCACAAAATGCCACACGGTGGCAGCAGAGACTAACTGACTGTTTTATCACTTTTTCTGTTCAACTCAAAAAACTTCGGAAAGATTCATGAATCACAAAACTTTGTCATTAAAGCTACTAATAAGTACAGATTAATATATAAAAAGCAAATAGATGTAACTGAAATTAAAAGACCAAATATTCACTATTTATCTTCTGATATTGTTTATGAAGGGAAATAATGAAAATAATGTAATGATTACAACAGTCCAGAACAAAACCCTTTAGCTCTGGATGCAGTTGAACAGTCCTGTTAATAAAACAACTCAAAGAAAACTAAAAGTTATTTTCCCTCTTGTCTCCATGCGGTGTGGATATTGATGAAAGTGATTCCAATTTGATCAAATATTAAATGAATCTGTGATGAAGCAGCAACCTGCCCCGCATTTAGCAAGGCTCTGTATTATGAACACCTTATATTTTTGTGTGTCTTTTCAATAGTATCATTTATTTATTTTAATTAGAACAATAATCATCATGTCAGCAGTAAACATCAAATGATTCAGAATAATTCAAATATCATCTTTATGTCACATAGATGATGTTATATAGACAAAATCTATATGACAAATAACACAAATAACATGAAGTTAGAGTAAAATAACAAAAATAGACAAAGTAATCTTCTTATGATTCTCCTCCAGGTAATTTTCAGTGTTTCAATTTATTTTTAAAGGTTTAGTTGGTGCCATTTAAATCAATTAAAACTAAAACTTTCCTAAAATAATGGCTTGTCTATTTTTTTTTTTTTTTTTTGCAAAAGTCATAAGTAACTTTTGCAAAAAATAAAAAAAATAAAAAAACCACCACCTCTTTCCAAAAGATGTTCCAAATGGCAAAAACCAAAAAGACATGGGTCATTATTTTAGGAAGGTGGCGATTTTAATAACTTTTTTCTACAAGTCATTTTGTTTTAATAAAGTTTCTTTTCTTTTTTTTCTTTTTTTTTTACATGGGAGCGATTTAAAAGCCCCCCAACCTCCGGGCTCCGTGTTACGCCCCTGCCTTTGCTGCGCATCTCAGATGACTTTCTGCGGCTGCGCAGATCAGTGACACTTATCTTTAATGATTACAGTGGCGTGTAATTGCGCACGTTCGTTCGCGGCTGTTTTCACGTTTATTGGGCCGTCCAGATATCAGAACCTGGCGGAACCCAGACAGTAACACAGATAAGTGGCGCAAACCCGCGTATCACGCAGACTACGTCACTGTCTGGGTTACGTCACGCCAGCTCGTGGTTTGTAGTTTTGCTCTTTTGGTCTTACTCCGGAAGTTCAGCAATATTCTTATTAAAGATTGAACAACACTGTATGATTGACAATAAACTTATTTCAAAGGTAAATAAAACAAAATAAGAGCATAAATGTTGATTCAGGGAAAATCAGGCGTTAAATTAAAGATGCAAACCAAGTAAAATAAATGATTAGGTATCTGAATTTATTATGTGACCTGTACATGTTGAGTGTTTTCAGCTGCACTGACCTGCAGCTCAAATAACAGACAGAAACACAGATTGTGCTCCACTGCAGCTTTCTGCAACCTGCATGTTCACAAAACAAGTTGATCATTTCTAGCTTCCTGAGAAATCACTCAGCAGTAAAACAGTATTTAATAAAAATGATCCTCAAATATGATGAGAAAATCTGATTTCATATTTTAAAATGATGTCATTAAACAGAATATATCAGCAAAGTTTGGTGTAAAAACAAAGACCAATTAACCCATTCTTCAAATTATTTTATTAATATTAAACTTTAATTCCATAAAATGAATACTTACAAAAGGTATTAGTGTTTACTGGATGGATCTCTAAATGAAAGAAAAGACTCAGCAGATCAAAAATAACAAAACCGGTGCAGAAACTGTAAAATAAAAGTTTTATATGCTTTTGGTTAAATATGTGGTTTTTGAAGCCACTTGTATTGGATCCAGTATCTAGAAGTTTTACTCAGAAATCATTCATAACATTTTATTTATGTAAAAATCTAAAGTGCAGTAACAGTTCTCCTAAAAGGTCACGTTTTCCAAAACGTTACTCAGGTCAGTGTGAGTAACTGTAACTAGTTTCTGCCCGTCTCTGTTGGTGTTTCTGCAGTAAAGTGAAAACTTCATGTCTGTTCAGATGTTTCTGCTCATGCAGTTTAATAAATTCCTTATCTTCTCTCTGCAGTTTGACTCAGAGTTCAGTTGAGTCACAGTCAGCATGAAGAAAACGTTTTTTAAAGCTTGGTGGCGAGAAATGATTCATTTTATCCACATGGGGGAAACGTTTTCTTGTTTTTTCCCCTTTATAAACAAAACAAAACAAAACATTTATGATCCGCAGAGATTAAGAAGATTACGAAGGAATTTGCCCGGAAGGCCGTCCGGTCTGCACGGTCCAGAAAAACAGTTCAGGCTGTTTCTGTCCAGAAACATTGAGAGGAATTTAAAAAATGTCTCATTATTTCCCCCCCCCCCCCCCCCCCTGCAGTTCATCAGTATTCACAGAGCTTCGCTGTTCCCACTTTTTAGATTTTACACACAAATACACAACCATGACAATAGCTGCGTTCTCATTACAAATATGAGCAAAACTTTGATAATATTCCCCTAAAGTCAAAAACACAATTATGTAATCGCGACGTTTCCATTAAATATGAAATGCAATTAAAATCACACATGAATGAACTTGTTCAGGCCACAAGTCATTAGAAATCACAAGTCATCAGGCCTCCTACCACTTCCTGCAGTAACACCCGGAGGTTGATCACATGACTCATGATGCATGAAAACTGTTTCCATTGAAGTTTTGCAAAATAAACAAATTTCGATAAGTCCAAAAAACCCACCTGATCCTGGCGCCGGAACATTTCATTGAAAACTGGTCGCCGTGTTTCTATTAAGGCAATTTATCTTTGAAATGTCAAGTTGAGCAATTCTCTGGTCCATGGAAACAAGGCTATAAAACTTTTCTTTTGAATGTTCTGAAAATGTATTAAAAGTAGAAAAGCAAGGGCGTGCCGTGGTGGCGTACGGGATTTGGAGGCCTTGAGTCCTCGACGCGGCTGTCGAGGACTTGAACCCGTCGCGGGTTCAATTCCCGGACCCAGCAACATTTACCGCATGTTTTCCCCTTTAAGGGACACTAGAGCCCACAAAAGACCCCCTGGAGGGGAGAAGAAGAAAAGAAGTAGAAAACCAAGAACTGATTATTTAAATAATCAGCCTTCGCTGCCCCTTGTTCAGGCAGTTTGGTCCGTTCTTCCTGAGGTTCTTCTCCAGCTCCACCGGGTTTGATGTCTGTGCTGCATTTTCCAGATGTTCAGTCAGATTCTGGACATTCTGCAGCGGTTCTGAAGCCTTTGAGGTTTTTCTCTTTCGCTTTGGGTCGCTGAAGCGTCGCCCCAGTTTTCATCCAGGATGCATTCATCTTTCCCTCTATCCTGACCAGTCTGTCAGTTCCTGCTGCTGCAAAACATCCCCACAGCCTGATGCTGCCACCACCATGCATCACTGTAGGGATGGAGGAGTTTCCTCCAAACATGATGTCGGTCTGGCAATCAGATCAGAAGATGGCTGCAAGCAAATACGCAGCTATACAACCGGACAGCTTTGAAAAGCAGAAGTGCAGCCTCCTGCACAACCAATCAGAATGCAGCAAGTGGTTTCTGGATGATAAGTCAACAACAAAACACTTGTCTTTTCCAGCAGCCATTGTGCAGAGCATACAGCAGTAAAACCAGCTGACCAAACATGCTGGAGCACAGCTGGGGTTGCTAGGTAACGGTTTAGACTGGGGAGGTTTTTGCGGATCTATCTTAACCTGTTCAAGGAAGAATAATAAGTCACCTTGAAGCAAAGGCTGTAAATATAAATACATAAATGTTTTCTTTTAATAAACACTCAAAGAAATATAAACTCCAAAACCAAAGTTTATAAGTCCTCTGCTTTGGAACCACGGATTCGTATCTAATTTGGATGATTTCTAAGATGTTGTTTTTGAAGAGTCGGCTGCAAATGATGCAAGGACGACCTCTGGCCTCGGGCCTGAAGTTGTGAGACTGTTGATCACAACGTTTGCATTTTCCCATCCACTCCCTGTTTGGGAAGCATTAAGTGTACAAACCAACCGGTCGTTGTTAGGTAACGCCTCGACGTAAACAGCCCTCTGTGGTCTGGCCTACAGATTCATCGGCTTCCATCCAACATCAGGTGATAAACACAAACATGATGTCAGTCAGTCTGCTTCTCATCCCCAGGAATGTTTCTCCAGAACCTAAACATTTGTCACTGTAAACCAGGGCTGTGTGCCCAGAGACACAAATATACTTGTTTAGTTTCAGGGCCCTGACTAAACAAACTGATACTAAATGTTTGTGAGGTGAAATATGAATAACAAGAAAAACCTGAATAAGTTTGTGATCGCTGCGGGACATCATCCCGCAGCGATGATGTCTCCATCATCGCTGCGGGAGCCTCATCTGATCCAGGTCCAGATTATTTACAAAAGACGCATTTAAACAGATAAATCAGAAAATGAGTGCAGTTACAGTCGTCTGTGTAAACACATTTTGCACATAACTTCACCTCAAAGGAAATGAGGTTTACTTTGGTTAGGCCAACAACTCTGGGGATTCAGAGGAGATTAAACCACACCTCAGGAAGAGATGTGCTGAGGGTTTCTGTTTGTGTTACAAACATCAGATGAATACTTAATTAACTGATGCAGATGCAGATGAAGAGATGTGCTGACAAAACAAAAGACTTTCTGAAGGTTTATGACTTTAAACATTTTAATCTTTCTGCCACTCGCTTGTTGTAAAAAGAGAAGCAGGAGGTTCATGTTCCAATTAAAGATATTCCACTACCAAAGTTTAACTTTTTATGATTTTATTTTATACATTTCTGTAAAATGTGTTTTATTTTTGTGCAATCCTTTTACATTATGTGTAGAAATCGCTGGATTGCCTGTCTGAGGAAATATCTACACAATCAGAGCAACTTGCCTGAACCTGCACAAATCTACAGTTAGTCTCATTAAAACAACTGGAAGTGTCACAAAAAAGATAGATAAAAATTAACATCATCCGTCAGACGTCAGCCATAGAGTGCTCATAAAAACATTAAAATTCAAATGTTAATTATTCTGAAGGTGGCAAAGACTGCAGAGTATTTTTCTAGATATGTTAACTTATTATTATTATCTTGTTATTATAAGATTTCATTTAATTTCACTCATATTTCCACTAAAGTAGAAAAAACACAATTGCTGTGTTTGCATCATATAACAAATGAGGTTAAAATCACACATGAAAAAATAAATCCTCATCTTCCTTCCACTTCCTGTCGCCTTCTTTGTCGTTTCCACCAGCAGTAACATCTGGTTGCTGATCATGTGACTTATGTGATTAAAAAACAGAATCACAGTTTTGTGAAATACATCTATTTTGAAAAACCACCTCATCCTGGCGTAATTCTTTTTAATCAAAAAATATTTCCAATAAGCAGATTTATCTTTGTAATTCCAATTTGTTCAGTTTTAGGGTCAATGGAAACTCAGCCGCTGCCTAACAACTCAGAGTGGTTTTTAGTTTTTATCTTTTTATAAAAAACTGAACAACAGGTTCTGTTTTTTATAACAGCAGAAAACAAATTTCCAGGATTTATTTAGCCATTCATAATTGTTAGCCTAGGATTTACGTAATTTCCTGCCAAATCTTCTTCCTTTCTTGAGATTTGCCCTCAAGTCGCGTTTAAATCATCACATTCAGCCACAACCTCTCAAAGGTCTATTAAACTTTGATGGCAGAAAGCCGACTCATTTCATTCGCAGATGCAAATTTTTCTTGTTTTTTTTTTCTTTTCCTTCTTAAGAAAACCAACCATGCGAGCCTCAGCATGTCTTGAAGAACAGAAAAATGCAAAGGAAAGGCCAGAGCAGCCGAGGTTTGACTTCTGTCTTCCTCCGAACTCGGCAGAAACGATGCGGGCAGAATTTCTACTATTTGAATGAATAAAAATGCACAAAAACACACAGAGAGACTATTTTCACTGCTTCCAGGAGTGAAAGTTTTGCAGTGATGTCAGAAAAACATCTTTTCAGTTCTCATATCTCACATGTAAACATGTAAAGTTTGTTAAATTCTGCTGGAATTGTTACTAAAACTACAGTAAAGAGGAAACACCTCATGCTCAGAGTGGCGGTACGGTGGAGGATCCCTGATGCTGTGGGCTTTGAAACATTGTTAGAGGACGGCAGAATGGACTCTGATATATCAGGATATTTTACATTTTTGCAGATTTTGCCTGCATGGTGATACAGTTGATTTTTTTTTTACACCAGATCAAATTTTCGACTTGAATCTGTTATTTTCTTGCTTTCTTTTCTAAAAAAGAAATTACAAATTCCAGAAAATATTTTCAAAAAGTGGATTTATTTTAATCATTCCTTGTGTGAGTTGGACGATGGAGAATTAGAGCCAAGCAATGAGAATTTTTGTTTAATATTATGAGAATAAAGTCAATATTAGCAGAATAAAGACATCATTTTACCAGAAGAGAATCATTTTAATGAGAAAAAAGCTTCTCACTGCAAGAACATAAAATCTTACCAAATACTTTTGGTCTTATTTTCAGTTTGATGTGCAAATATCTCAGTACACTTAAAGTAAGACATATTTAACCTACAAATAACTTTCCAGAATTACACAAGAGCTTGTTTTAAGTTAATAACTCCTTAATGTTGGTGTATTAAACCCTGTTTGCCCGGGTCCAACAGAAACACATCTGGACATCTGGACCTCCCTGGTTTGGATCGTTCGGAGTTTCATATGTAAGAAGTATTTTTCAGATTTGGTTCTCAGAGGGACTGTGTATCCTTCCTGGCAGATAAATCCTAATTACGTTTTTCTCCCTCTGCAAACTGGAAGGAGGAAAATCCACAGAGAGTTTTTCTGTTGTGAAGCCACAGTGATGTAGCAAAGGTCTAAAATCAAATCAAAATGATTCGATGGTGACTCAGTCTCTCTCTCGGGTGTTTGTCTGAAATGCAGATTTTGTCTTGCAGTCAGACGTTCCACTCTTCTCCGTTTCTGCATCAGTTAATTAAGCATTCATCCGATGTTTGTAACACAAACAGAAACCCGTGTGTGTGTGTGTTTGTGTACTTTGAGCTGTCTAAACTGGTCTGATTGTGGAGCTGCTGGTTTCCTGATGAACTCTGGAGTTTACCGAGTCAACATGTTGCTCTGCAGGCCGTTCCATCCGCAACACACTGGACCGTTCTGTGATTTTACTGGCATCAAAACCTCCTGGAAGTTTGATGTGAAGAGCAGCAGTGTTTCTGTTTTCGCTCAGGAAGGAGACTCATCATCTCCTTACTTTTGGCTTCTTTGCTTCATCAGATTTTGTGTTTGCGCAGTAATTATTGGCTAATGCATTAAATATGTTATGAGCCCATAAATCAGTTTATTTTTAGGAATAATTTTCATGAATTATGAATGTTGAGATAAAGTATTTCTCTTAAATGACTTCCTGGTTTTTAATTATGTTGTCCTTCAAAATAAAATACTCAGATTAATTGTGAACATTTTATTGTCAGCACTTTGAAGGCTGATTTTAGAAAGCTTATGAATAAATTAATTTGTTGTCTAAATGAGTCTAATAATAGAATTATCCTGCTGTGGATTAATGATAAATACACGCAGTAAAAGATAAAACTAGTTATATTGCTTTGTAATTCTTCTGTTATGCTAAAACTCTTTATATTGATAATAAAAGTTAAATCCAGATGAAATGTCCACAGTGACATATTTTATTGCTTTAGAGGTGTCAGATTTAAGCGGTGCTGTGGTGGTTGAGCACGGCCCACATATAGAGGCCTCAGTCCTTGAAGTGGCGGTCGCAGGTTCGATTCCCGGCCTGCGGACCTTTGCTGCATGTCTTCCTCCTTCTCTCATTTCCCGTTTTCCTTTCAATTCACTATCAAATAAAGGCCACTAGAGTCAATAAAACCTTTAAAAAAAGAGATTTAAGCGGTTTGAAGTGTTTCTCTTTACGTGTTTGTAAAAGACGAAACATTTTTCCTGCTACTGTCAGGTTTGTTTTGGTTGTATTTACCCAGAATGCCTTGCGCTGTAGTTCACTTTCTGCTTTTGTAGCGATGGCGTTCAGATGCCTTCAAACTGCACCAGAGTTCACTTCCACCGAACAGAGACCGAGGTTTGGACTCTGGTCCCCCAAAAACAAAACGAACTGGAAACAAACTGGATTTGGTGTGAATGCACCATTAAACTCAGTTCTAATAGGGATTTTCAATCTCCTTCAGTTTATTCTTATTTTAGATCAGTAAATAAAGCATAATGTGCCTCTTGACTCGAACGGTCGTAGAACCACAGCCTCATAAACACAAAACTCCTTCACCTTTGATCCGGACACATAATCAAACCCAGAACTGAGATTCAACATCGCGGTTTTTTACAACTGCAGCTTGAAGAGCAATTTACACAATTGCTCTTTCAGCAATTGTGTAAATTTGGTGAATTTGTTGCGTCATCTACCGCTTTCACTGTAAAATACTTGAGGGTGAAAGAAATGTCATCATCACAGAGTGAATCACTGCAGCTGCCCTGATAACCAGGAAGGGAAACAAACTAAATTCAACACAGACAATTTTAAAACTCAGGTATCTCAGGAAGTTCTCCTAACGAAGCACCTAGTTCTTCCTCTCTGGGGTGAGAACACTAAACCTTTAAATAAAAAAACAACTAAAAATATAAAACTACTATTGTAAGAAAGATAACAAAACATAATAATTCTAACACTCACCAAGGATTTTTGGTCGAGTTTCTTGTGAAAATATCGACATTTGAAATACGGCAAAACAAACTTATAACTAAGTTTCATGAAGACTATATGAGCTTGTTTTAAGTCAATATTTGTTTAATACTGATGGAAAAATCTTCTGTTAGTCTTCAGCGATAAACGGTCATATTTTCTCTGTTTTATCCTGCCTTGAGCTGTTATGGTGTTAAAAGAAAAAGCGGGGAACGTTTTCATCACACTTCTAAAATGTTCCACTCGTGTCTCAGTAAAGGTGTCAAAACCGTATTTATTGCAACTCATCTGCGAAATAAAACCCTCCGTTTCAGAGCTTACATGGTGAAGAGAGATTATAATGTTACGAATATCTTTAAAAGTTTCCTCTTCGGTCAGATTTCAGTCCGTTTTCTCATCAATACGCGAGAGTTTAGAGCGATGCGTGTTCCCGCGACAGGTGATGCAATTCTCGGCAGAACACCTGGAAAGCAGGTAAAGCAGCGAACAACTACTGACATTAACACGACGGTCAGAAAGTTAAACAAATAACCCGATAAGTAATTTAAGTCAGTGAGCTTGTGGTGGGAGAGACGCTGGTTCAGTGACAGTTTAACAAATAAAAAAATATTTTTATTTGTAAAAGTTACTGTAACTTTAAGTACAGATAAATGAAAAATGTTCTTAAGTACAGTAGTAATGTTCTTGTTCTTTGCTGCATCTGAGCAACCTCTCATGCTGAGCCAGCATGTGGCGACAGCAGGAAGGAAGAACATCCAGAAACCTGCTGACCTGAGGGTCAAGCAGCTTGTTGTAAGTCAATAATTCTTAATAATGGGAGGGAAATCTAGTTTATTTCACTTGTAGACATTTTTTCTTGATATAAGTGAAATAATCTACTAGTATTATTGGCTCTTTTTCATCTATTTTAAGGAAACTTGACTTATCACCACTTCCTAATTCATGCAGAAAAGTGACTTATAAGTTAGTTTAGTTTTATTTCAAGTGTACTAAGATATTTGCTCTGGAAACTGGACCAAAAGTGTTACATGTTTTTCCAAACACATCCGGTTTTTCATCCAGTGAACAGGACGGAGAGTTTGAGGGTGTGAGGAAGAATGTACTGCTGGACCAGAACACTGCTTGGTTCTGGTCCAGTGCAGTGGGAAAACATCCCACCAACGCTTTGTGTTCTTTTTCTTTCCTTACCATAACATGGATGAAATTCATTTTCTCCTCCTCCAAACTTGTGAACTCGTAATAGTCGTTCCTCTCCACCATGATCGCTGCAGTAACCAGAAAACAACGTGACGTTGCTGCAGAGGGACTCATGATTTTTGGTGTTAAACAGAATTTCACTGCATGTAGGAACATTTAATTATTACTCCACAACTTCCTGTTTCCTTAGGCTTTCATTTAACATGACACAAAGGCCCATTTCTATAAGCCACTGTCCAAAATCAGAAAGACAACAGAACATATGAGTAAGGCAGATGTGTAGAGCGGACACATGAAGGGAAAGCCGTGAACCAGCCCTGCATGTTGTCAGCTCCATTTCGCTTCTTGGCTTTCCAAAAGCAAGTTGAGAAACGGGAACTTTTCGGGAAACATGTGTCAGAAACACTCTGTCATGTCTGCAGTTAAAATTTAGGAAGTGAGTTTGACGGGTGTCAGGTCCACAATGAGAAAGAGCCGCGGCGTCAGTCCGAACAGCGACAGCTCGTACATCACCCAACCTGGAGCCACAGAAGACTTCCTGAGTCTCTCTGTCAGACGCAAACATCAGAAAACAGCAACATTATTTTAAATATGCAGAGGAAAATATTCAGAGAATAAATCTGAGATGAATCATTAAAATATTCACAGTAAAACCTAATTAGTTATCTTTACTTAAACTTATATGCAAACTCGTTTTTTTAGTTTTCAATAAATTCACAGATTGAGTCACATTTTATAGAACGTAACTTTAGTTAACTTAATAAATCTGAGGATGTTGTAAAAGCTTAATTTTTGTAAAGATTTCTGAAGGCAAAAGGAAACAGTTCCTGGCTCCTTTTGATTTCTTTCTCTACTCAAACTTTAACAGAAAGTATGGAAGCAGGGACATGTTGCCACTTTTTACCCCAAAAGGCACCAAATTTATTTAAATCAACTGCTTAGTACAAAAATAAGTCAAATGCACTTAATTTAAAGTTAAAGTCAACATTGTAATTTACAGTACACCTAGATTCATTGGACTTAAATGTATTGAGTGTTAGCAAAACCTTGACCAAAGTTATATTCACTCATCTTTTTCAATTAAATACGTTATAATTGACAGTGTTTTGTGTCTTTTACCCAAAGCAACATATATTTTCAAAGCATGACCTGAGGAGATTCAACAGAATCAATTCAGAGAACAAGATGAATGTATATCCAGGTTTGTGTGGAAATAAAAAAATAAACCATTTAAAAATACGTCACTTCTCTGACTAAAGCTGCAGTACGTAACTTTTATAAAAAGTGCTTTTACATATTTCTTAAAACTGTAATTATGTTGTGGCAGTATAATATGAGACTGAAATGAACCGCTCCTGAAAAAAACAACCAATCAGAGCCAGGAGGCGGGGCTTAGCGATGTCAATCAACATCATGCACTCAGAAAATATATAAAGTATTGCTAATGGTGGAGAAACAACTTAACGTTACAGGAACGTCTTTTATCTGCTGTCAGCATATGCTAACTAGCCTTAGCATTCACAACAGACTATGCTAGCTGCAGCGTAGCAGAGAGAAAGGGGGCATGAGCAGCGCCACCTGCAGGCTGATTGACAGCTAAGAGCCGCCTCCTGGCTCTGACTGGTTATTTCTAGTTAGAACTGGAAGATTTCATCTCAACAAACTGTCACAACATGGTGAAAGTTTCAGAAAAACAAATATTTTTATTGAAGTTACAACAAAGGGCCTGTGTAAATGATTTATATTTTTTATGATTACTATTGCTGCTGTAAAACAAATCACAACACAAAAAGTTGGTTCATAGAAACTATGAAGCCGTCGCCTCCTGCAGCAGCAAGAGGATAAAAACTGGACAAAATGTTTTAGAGACTCTGTGCAAGAAAACAATCCTGAAAAGATGCAAAGTGAATCTGCTGCACTTTTACTTTTTGTTGCTTATAAAGCTTTTCGTATCCATAGTTACGTCCGAGACAAACGTTTCTCATTTAAGACAATGTTCCTTCATGACACACACAGTCAGGAATTTTTGCTGAGATGAACAACCGTCCGAATTTCTGCAGCAGGAATAATATTAACTTTAAATACCTTTATCTATTAACAGAACAGCAGCTATCGGCAGAATCCTGAATAAGTGATTAAGTTAGTTCTTAAGTTCCTGTTTAATTAAAATGCTGTGTATTTATGTATGAGGAGTTTTGGGTGGATATTACCAGATTATTGTTGGTTTTGGTGAAGAACAGCCACAGGTATTGTTGACACTGCAGAGAGGTGAGACATTTTGTCACAGATCTTGCTTAATTTTATGAGAAAACAATCGTAAAAAAGATAAACTTTGCACTCTTCACATTACTCAGACCTGGGAGAGTTTAATGGCTTGGATATCGTCATGCACATATTTCCCCTGACTTAATTTTTTAAGGAACTGCCTTCATGTGTCACTTTACTGGAATCTGGTTTCTGCTGCAGGTGCAGGTGAATGTCTGGAATTTCCTGTCGGTTAAAGATCTAACGATTCTCTGTTTCTCAAGAGAGCACAAACAAAGTTTAAGAGCACAGTTGGTGATGAGGTAAGCTGTAAACAAGGAGAATGTGAGCCACTTTGCAATAAAAGGTTAGTTAGAAAGCTCCCTCGGTAGTTTATTACAACATTTCAGCAGCTTCAAACACGTTTTCCTTCATGATTACCCAATTTTTATCCCACATATGTAATTTATTAAGTCAAATTTGAGGCTTTTTTTCCCGGTTAGGTGCCAGACTTTATCCCAATAAACTTGAAGTTGTTCAGAGTAACACTGAATCTTGCAGATGAGTTTGCAGGTTTAAAAAAATATTGCTCAACTGAACGTTTTCCCAAACTAGTTCTCAGCTTACAGAGGCTAATGCAGAATTACTCATATCTATATTTCTCCAAATAAAACTCTGAACTAAACTCTCCAAAGACAAAGTAATTTTCTTCTGTCCATCATCGAAACCCGCCTGCAGGAGCGAAACCAGTTAAAGCATGAACAATCACCAAGACTTTAGTTCTTTAATCGCTCTTTAAATAACAACATTTAAAGTTTTAGCTGCCAAATTCTGGTTGATTTGAGACAATTACCTTCAAACATCTGCAGGGTAATTAGCCAGATCGCTAAGAGCCAAATAACAACACTGAGCATGAAACATTCAGTGAAACACCATTCCTACCAGTAAGTAAATTATTACCTAGCACACAAAATGGGATGCAAATGACAAGGTAGCGCGGCAATAAGCCATGTAATTTAAATTAATGAAATGAAACCGAAAGCGAACTAAATAAATATAAACAACACGGAATTCTCCCTGTAATCCAGACCAAAGTATGAAAGAGTAATTATGGAAAATCCATTAAAAACAAATTAACCTTTTCCTCAGCAATTTGTAAATTCTCCTCAACTGAGAAGATCCTGCATCATCATCATCGTCATCATCATCGTCGTCATCATCGTCGTCATCGTCGTCGTCATCATCATCGTCGTCATCATCATCATCATCGTCGTCATCATCATCGTCGTCATCATCATCATCGTCGTTGTCATCATCATCATCGTCGTTGTCATCATCATCATCGTCATCGTCGTCATCATCGTCGTCGTCATCATCATCGTCGTTGTCATCATCATCATCGTCATCGTAATCATCGTCATCATCATCTTGCTGGTTTCTGCTCTCACGTCTCCTCATGACTCAGGCTGCGTTCACACGTCAGCCTGAAATGAACCAAATCTGACTGATTTGCCCTCAGAGAAACTCAGAGAAACGTATCTGACCTTTTCTGCCCCCAGGAGACACGGGGGGGATTTGTTTTCTTTTGAATTACCTCACAAAAGGTTTTGTGTTCTTTCACAATATAAACCTTCAAAAAACATTTGAAGGTTTATATCTTGCAAAATGCAAAGCATAACAGGTCAAACACCGGCTTTCTAAATCTTTCCATTCCTAGACATAAACAGAAACTTTCCGTAAGAAGGAAAAAATATGTCCAGTCTGGCAGTAAAGGTTTAGGGTTCGTGCGCAGTCCAACCTCAACCTTACACAAACACAAACACGCAGTAATAGAGCCATTTCTTCTTGCACCAAAGCATTAAGAACATATAAATTCATTTTAGGCTCTTTGAAAGTATTTGCAATTTTATTGTGACATCTGCTATCTGTGTCACTGTGTTCCTAATATATCAGGGTGTATTTGTTAATTTACTGCGAGGGAAAGCAGCACTTTAGATTATCTGAACAGTCTTATCACATCCACCTCTGCAGAGTCATAAAACAGCAGATTAAAGCTAACAGATCAAAGCTGCCCTCTTTAACACCAAACACAGGAAACGTTTCTTACCAAAAGGAAAATGACAACATCTCTGTTCAGGGTCACAGAATCCTTGGTGATGAAAAACCATCAAACCTTCATGTCAGTCAAGCCTTTCTTCTCTTCCATTGAAGTTTTGATAAATACATCTATTTTCATCCTGGTGCAAAAAACCTTTAGCGGAAAAATGAGTTTTTTATGTGTTGTGTTTCCTTTGAGCAAATGTATATTTGTAAATCCAACTGTAATTTAAATATTAATTAATATCAGACAAGAGTAAATAGTAAAGAAAGTGTTTAAGTAATGATTTCAATTATTTCTTTAAAATAAGGGTCTTTTTTGAGAGGATGTGAAACTTTAGCCTTCAACTGTCCATCAGCTTCCTTTACTGGAGGGCCATATCTCTGTCGTTCTAGAACTGTAATTGAGGGCCACATAAAATGATCCCAAGGGCCACAAGTGGCCCCCAGGCCACACCTTGAACACCTTATAACTGGTTGTTCCATCCCTGTTGCTGCCGTTAGCCGTTCAGGATTAATACCCAGGAGTC
This sequence comes from Xiphophorus hellerii, assembly GCF_003331165.1. Taxonomy (NCBI): domain Eukaryota; kingdom Metazoa; phylum Chordata; class Actinopteri; order Cyprinodontiformes; family Poeciliidae; genus Xiphophorus; species Xiphophorus hellerii. The sequence goes on from NC_045683.1 coordinate 2,060,667, forward strand.
TTTTACACCCACTCTTCTTTTGAAATATTTTATTTCAGACACGCCACAGCCTATCAATCAAATTTCAGTTCAGACTTTGACTAGGCCTTCTTTTTGGATATTCAGAGGTGGGCTTGGGGATGTGTAGAGAGCAGAAGTCATGGTTCAAATCCACCACACCAGGTTTCATTGTTCATATGTTCTTTTGCTAGTTTTATCTCAGCTGTAACAGGACATGAACTCTCCAACTCCAAAAAGTTACTTTCATCTCATCGGTTAACAGAATATTTCCCCAGAAGTCTTGAGGACAAATCGTTGCATTTCATTTCATCAAAGCAACTCATTACCTGGGCGGGCGTTCAGTCTCCGACCCGACCCGAGGAGTTCAAGTGTTTTGGTGTCATGATCATGAGTGAAAACTGTAAAAAGGCACAGCAGAGACTACTTTTTAAGGAACCTAAATATTTTTAGGATTTTCATAAGGATAATGAGTCTCTTTTATAAGTCTTTTATTGAATCTGCCTTAACTTTTCTATGGTTGCATGGTTTGGAACCTGAAGTGTTTCTTCGGACGGCAGTAGCAGAGGCGAAAGGAAGATCGAGTTTTAGCGAACTGTCACCGTCTTAAGAAATGTGTAAAAAGCATCCTTCATAAAAGTTACATACTGCAGCTCTGAGGAGGTGTGGGATTCTGATCATTTGGAGGTTTTTTTGGAACATGTAACTGGAACTGGACCGATCCTGGATCTGGGGAAGAGATTACATCCACCGGTCTGAGAAAACCTCTGGATCATAATGCTGGGGAAAAAACCAAAACAGATAATGACTTTTGTTCTCATAAAAGCTTTTAGCTTATTTATGACATTGTTTGCAGGATTTGTTCTAAAAAAAATATTTGCTTTAGATGTTTCTTGTGGATTTCCATTAGTGTGGATATGATCTACCTTAACTGGGATTTAAAAGCTGGTGTACTCATCAAGAATAACAACACGGACACTAAATTATTCATAAACTCCACTGCTACTGTATAAGCAAATGATTTCCCCTGTAGTCTTTAAAACACTCCTCCAGGTCTCTGCAGAACATGATGCCAAGCTACTGAGATTATTCATACAGGATTTTTATTAATGTGGGCAACCATCTAAACCGCGCAGCACAGTGTGTGTGTCCACAGGGCTAGACCTGAAAACTCTGGTCTGCATTACATCAACAAACCAAAGTTTGCAAAGAACATGAGTCACAAATTTGTGGTAAACCAGCTTTGCACATCAGCTAAACATGTGGCTTGTGGTTTCTGATTCTTTGTGACACGACAGCAACTTTCTAACAAGCAGAAATTATTCCACAGACAACAAAATCATTTAAAAAAACAATTTTATGACAAAATGAGCTTATACATTCACAAGTAGCATTATCAGTAGACAGTATGATACAAAAGAGAGATAATAAATGCACTAATATGCAGGCAGTATTCTGAAAAAACATAGTAAATGATACACAGATAAATAATACTAAAGCATTGCAATAAGTTGAAGTAGTGCTTTTGTTTCCTTCATTATTTTGTGACGTGTCTCCAAAGTTTTTCGGTAGCTAACGGTGAGTTAGCCACTGAACGCCAAGAGTAAAACACAGACAAGTCCAACCAGTTTGGAAGAGTGCATCTGCACCAAAGGCTATCTGGCAGAAGATGAAGCAACAGCTCTTGGTAATGGTTACCTGCTGAACAAACAACACAAAGGACAGATACAATTAAAAAGTTGTCGTTTAAAAGAGTGGAAAGATATGAAAGCAGAATTTCACTTACAGTGCATGTAAATAGAGATATGTGATCTCGGTGACTCATGTAATTTAAGCCTATAAATAAAAAACAAGATGTAAGAAAATATTAAAAGGATGGCACGAAACAAAGGATGTACTGGGAACAAATCTTAAAACAGTAGCTCAAAAACATCATCGGAATAAATTCATAAATCTCCCTGATGTGAAGTCTGAGAGCACAGATTAACAGTTTGCTTTGCTTAAGCTTTATAATGCTCAATAAACATCGTTCCTGGTTTTATTCAGATTTCTGCAGAAGGAACCTTTAAATCACAGGCTCCCCAAGACTCCCTTAGACAACCTGCTGGTCACAGAGAGAGGTTCGGTTCTGTGCAGAAATAACACTTTAGGATTATCAGTTTAAGTGTTTTTGTTGTGTATTTTCATTGTGTTTTTAGATTTTGTTCCCAACAGAGCAGCTCTGGGATGATGCAGCGAAAGCTAATAAGAGTTCGGACTGTTCAAACGTCATTCCAGTGAAAGCTGTAATCACTGACGGTTCAGTAAGATCAGCTTGTCTCTTTAATGAGTTGTTAATTTCCATTTTTTGACAAGAAGCTACATAAAATAGATTAAAAAAATTATAAACTGTTCAGTTTTCTTTAAGCTAACAGTACCTAAGCCAACGGCTGCTTGTGCAGTCAGCTGTAGTGAAATGCTGCGCTCATAATCAATTATATTGTTATTCACGGTGCTTTGGCATTAAGAGAGATTATTTAAAGAGCAGAACATTAAATTCGTTGTATTCATTTAAGCCGCCTTTATGGTATTCCAAATTATTAAATTATCAATCACTGTGGTAATTGATAAATAGATCAAGAATAGATTCTTCAAAAAGGATTATTTATTTCTATTTCAGTCAAAATGTTATAAAGCATTACTTAGTCAAAATAAAGTTCTGTTTTTCGTTTTGTGAAATGGTAATTAGAATACACATAAAAATATCAATTAGCTGAAACTGATCCTAATTTAGAGATGATTTGTTCTAAAGACAAACCTATTCGATACAATCTCTGGTCTTCAAACATCATTGTATCATTTGATTGGATGTAGTTTGATCTATTTTATATTTCTTTGTTTTTACTTTTAGTAGTTTTAGTTTAATAATTCTGTTATCTTTTTCTTAGTTGTTTAGTCGACTGTTAGCGAGTTAGTTTTAAAAGTGTTTAACTGTAAGGTTGGATTCTTATTGTTAATAGTCTTTGTATATTGGAAAGAATCTGTATTAATTCATAAATACAGATTTGTATTACCTTATGTTTAAATAACACCAGTGATGGATTTATGTGTTTATCTATTAGTGTAAAACCTGAACCTTATCAGGCAGGTTTTTATAAACCAAAAACCAAACATATTTGGCTATTTTCTTGATAATGAAGTGCTGCCCCGACTGAGAAATTGCTAGTTTTATTACAAATTGCCCTAAGCCCAAACCATAACAGCTTATCCTCGCAGGGCAAGCAGGATAACTTACCCTGCAAGTTCTTTGCCATACGACAGATTTTGACAGAGTGAAAACTCACCCTCTCATCTTTGATGAACAAACACTGCCGAGGTTCAGTGGTGAGGCTCAAAGGGCTTCCGTCCGTTTGAATGGTGACATACTGCGGCGTTTCAACCACCGACTTTAGACTGTAGACTTCTCCTGACTGAACGTTGACTCTTTCAAACCAGTGGCACTCCAATGTCAGTGGCTCTGGTGGAACAGGAACTTTCTCCAACTGCGAACACACAATGCATGACATACTGAATGCCTGTAATGTTGCAGATTTGTAGCCATAAACAGGACAGATGATCAAAACAAATAAATCCTGTGGCAGCTATTAAAAGTAATTAGTTGAGGGATCAGAGATTATCCCTGCAAGGCAACAGGGACAGGGAACGTTCGCTAAACATCAGCGAACGTTCTGCAACCAGATGACCTGCCGTTGACTGTTCAGCTTCAGGTGAAATGTGGGAGAAACTTACAGCTTCGGTACTTAAACAATGTAAGAAAACTAACAGTCTGCTGCACAACACTGCATCTCTCAACAAATACCAGAGAGCAGGTTTGAGTTCAGAGCAAAACAAAGAGTCCAATCCTGGTATCTGATTCTGAACTGCCATCAAAGATCGTGGAAGCAACAGCGGAAGTGGAGGAGTTCCCTCCACCATCAGCTACCACAAGAAATGAATTAGCTGCTGCAGAAAGTGATTCACAGAGGATTGATAGTTCAACAGGGGTGTGTACACTTTTAGGAGCTGCTGTGAATCTGATTGACTCAAAGAAGTAGTCATCGATCAACTGGAGCAAACCTGTGTCAGCTGATGTTGTGTAAAAATGCAATTTTTTTAAGAGTGTGTGTTTACCTTTATGTCTGCTCCTTCCACCTTCGGGGAATAATATTCATCTCCACATTTAAACTGAAAAGCCATTTGCATTGCATCGTCCTTTTTACGCATCTGAATAAACACAGAAGCATCTGAAAACATAAGCAAAAGAAATGACCATCAGCTCTTCCAACTGGGCTGTTTTCAACCTTTTACTAGTTGCTGTAACTTCAGGGCTCTGTGGTCTTTCCTTGTTTGGTGATTTCCCATATCAACATGGATCAGTTTCTCAGTTACTGCCTTCAGGGACCACTGCCTGCCTGCTTCAGGTGTTTCCCTTCTGCTACACACCTGACTTGAATAAATGGTTGCTGAAACAGGCTTCTGCAGAACTTGATGGCATGCAGAGGAGGTCACTTAAATCAGGTGTTTTACAGACATCTAAAATCTACAGGCAGAGGTCACTGAGAGAAACCTCCTGTTTGTGTGGCGCGCCTTTCAGACCCTTGGCATGAACTCTGCTTCAAATTAGCTTATTGCTGCTGCTGATTAAATATTATTTATTGAAACACTTATTTAATTTGTAAGCAATGCGTTCACAGAGTGCTCCGTGTGTGTGTGTGTGTGTGCTGTGAAACGGGTATTTGATGAGTGTAATTCTCACCATGGTCCTGCTTGTCAACAGCACACAGCTTTACTTCCTTCCGCTTGTTCTGACGGACCTGAACGTATTTCCCCCCTCCAGTCTTCAGAATGGACCTCTCCATCTTCTGTCTTTTCTAGCATGAGGGAAACAAATGTCATTTCAAAATATCACCATCAAATATGTCCCAGGAATGACATTTTTTAAAACATTCAAAATAAATTCTTAATTCTATTCACAATTATTTAACTTAATTTAAATTCTTCAGTTAATTTAATTGCTGTAGCTTTCACAATTCTGATGCAAAACCATATTTTAAAGCAACAGAAATAATCTGATGGTGGGGAAGACTATGATTGTAACAAATGTCTGAAAACACATTACAATGATGTTTTTTTGTTGCTGTTTTAAGTGTGAACACTTTTTGGAGACAACATGTAAGAGAAGCAAGTAAACAAATGCAGCATCTGTCACAATATTTAGCACAAGAATATATATATATATATATATATATATATATATATATATATATATATATATATATATATATATATAAATTCCGTATTAAGCTAACTACATGTGTATCCTGAGATTTCTCAAATCTTAAGAAGCACAAAGGCGATGTTTATCTGAGTGTATGTCTAGTTTATAATCGCCTAATATTGTTAATAGTGAACCTTAATCTTGTAATAAATGCATCAAGAAGTAAAACCTATGTGCATGCACACACAAGTGAAAAAAGTCTCTCACCTTCAGAGAACGCAGAATCGGAGCTTTAGTTGAAAATGCTGCGTCAAATTTGCGCCGTGGAGATTTAAGTTTTCTGTTTCCCTCGGGGGGGATTTCATGGAGACACGCCTGCGCTCCACTCCAAGGTCTTTCTGCAGCAGACACTCATGCACCGGTTCTTTTTGCTAGGCCGAATTTTATTACTACATATCAATGATCAGTCAGACCGAAATGTGTAACTAAAGGGAAACACGTCATACCGCCCAGAAAGTGAACATAAACCCGGTGACATGTTTGCATAAGCGTGCAGAAAGGAAACACTGAGTGATTAATGGTGGCCTTTCATCACATAGTTTATGTGGAATTTAGATTTCAAATGCTGAAAACAAACCAACCAAGACAAAATAAACCACACCATCCCAGGTCAAGTATATGGAAACTGTTATTATTTTAACTGATTACAGAGATGTATTTCAGTTGTTTTGTTTTTAATCACAGGTTGCCATCACGTATCAATGATTTATGCTGTCTTGAACAGCCCCCTCTAGTGGCCGTCAGAGTTTATTTCCAGCCGGAAGCTGAATTTTCAGATGATGTAACTGAATGCTCTCCTGTGCATCCTTTGACTTCTCTAAACATCTTTTTAAGATGGTAAATAACTGAATCCCTCTCTGAACTGTCCCAAAAACATTTCTAGAGAAGAACTTTGGTTTGTCTAAATGTGATTTTCTTCATTCGTTCTGTAGCCCGCCTGCTACGTCCTTTTTTCTGGTTCAAAAAAAGGCTAGAAATGTGAATTTATTTATACTCTTAATTATAAAGAGCCCTTAGAAAGGATCTTGGGGTCATGAATGCATCATATGTATGATATACATTCATGACCCCAACTTTTTATGTTGGTACTGTAAGATGGGTACCTTTGCTAACGACACAAAAAAGTAAAATAAAAATCTTAAGATGGCTGAAATCAAAGTTTTGATACTCTACTTCATATGTGATTTGGCATTAACTGCAAACTATAATCAAAAGATATTTTAAATAACCTTCAAAATGTTCCAACTCTTTAAATTAAAAAAACATTAAAATTGGCAGGCATTATTTTGCATATATCATTGTTTTATTATAGAATATGTTTACATTTACATCTTTAGTCAGGCATGTACAGACAGAAATTATTATTCTGCATATAAATTTGTGTTTTATTGTATCATTTTTACATTTACGTATTGCAGTAGTCCCTTTCATTACAAAAAGCTTTGATTTTCTGCACCCAAGACATAAGAAACATATTTTTCATACATCTGTAAATGTTAGAAATTTGTGAACCTTATTCCATATTTATTTACATTTCAGAAACTATAGCTCCCTGTAAAGCAGTTTACACTTCAAATAAATAAAACCACTCATCTGCAACACAAGTATACAAAGGTGCCCCTAGACCAAACTTTTTTCATATTACAGAACCGAACCTGACAGAACAAAGACTCAAAGAACATCATCCCACACTGTGGCTGAGGTCCGGTTGGTTTCAGAGGAAGGAATCTACATGAAGCAGGGAACTCTTCAGGAAGATGGTGGGAAGCTTAGCTGCACAGTGTCTGCAGAGCAAAACACACAACAAAAGCTAAGAGCCAAGAAACTGCAAACTGACTGCTCACATGTTCTCCACATAAAACACTAAACTGTTTATTAATGGGGAGGAAAAACTAAATATTCCTGAACTACAACAACAATTCTCATTTTAGATATTTTCATACCTGTGTGAATATCGCCGGGCGGGAACCTCCTATACAGAGCTTGGGCTTTTTATCAGGGACAGATTGAACTCCAATTTGTCCTGCAGTTGTGCTCAAGTAATGGCTTTCACCATCTTGGATGTTTTCCATCTCCAACCAGGTAAGCACAGATGGACACGCTGCATGATCGGATACCAACTGTGAAAACAGAAAAACGCATTTAAAAACGGAGTTTCAAACATTTTTAAATCTATTCTCTAGATTTGTCCCTGAAGATGTTTAGTTTTCTGTTCTAACGGCTTCATGCTGTGAATCAGGTGACCTGACGTTCACCAGGGATTGGATCAGATGAGTCAAATCAGTCTAAATAAACCAAAACTTAACGGGACGTCAGATTATTTGTCAGGTGTTACAGTGAGCTCGTGGTTAGTTATTTCAGGAAGCTACTGCAGCTCATTGGTGCTGGAAATTCAAGTCATCAGAGGGAAGAGCAATTCTTACATGAAGCAATTTATGTACAAGTGAGTAAACAGCTTAGCCAAATGTGCTTTTGGTACCGTTTTAATTTATTAGTAAGACGTAATAAAAAAAACAACAAAAATTAAAGGTTCAGTTCAATATTAATGTTGTCTGAAGGAACTTTAAATAAGATTTATTTGTTATGTGGTCTGGTAATTTTACATAACAAACCACTGATTAATAATCTTCAGTTCTGCTGTTGGAAATGGTTTTCAAAAAACGGTTCCTATTTGGGTCATACTGGCTCTGCTAAAGGAAGCCATAATATTTAAATTTTTAATATTAATAGACTGAAAATTCAACATATTATTTTGGAATTATTGTGATTTTACATTAGTGGATGCTTACCTTCAGGGTTCCTCCTTCTATCTCTGGCCAATAATATTTTGAGTCATGTGTGAAGCGGAAAGCCACATATTTTTTAGACTCTTGTAAAATTGTGAAACATTGCACGCCGTCTAAAAACAAATAAAAAAAGTCAGAAATTAGTGCTGATTCTTCCATCCAGTGCATTTCTCAACACTTAGACTAATTTTGAACAGTTTTCCCTGATTTTGCAGGAGTAACGTCCTGTTTGATAATTTTTTTGCATTTGATGTCACAGCTAATAATTTCATTAATTAATTACATTAATGAAATATTTTACTAAAGATGTTCTAGGTGTATCTATCACTCAAACATGCAGCTTTAACTGTTCAGCTTCACTAAAACATAAGTCATTATTTTGAGGGATTTTCCTACCTGGAGTTCCTTGCTCTTCAACCAAAATCAGCTCAACTTCCTCAGGCTGGTTTGGCTTTTTTGAAATTCGGGCTTTAACATACTTTCCTTCCACCTTAAGATGAACCTTCGTAGACCTGTGTATATTTTCACAGACGGGCTAAAATGTGAGAAATAAATACAATTAGTGATGTTCACTAAGCACAGGTAGGTCAGTCTGTACCAGAATTACTAACATCGAATTTGCATTATAAAACCTACTTGTGAGTCGTCTTCACAAATGGCAAAACATTATTAAACAATACATGGTAGAAGTAAAAAAAACAAAACAAAGTACACTGTAAAATGCAAATGTATTTAGTTAGATCATTTCTATTTATCTTACAGGGAGTCAGACTTTCTTAGAGTTGAAACCAGAAGTTTACATACACCAGATAAAGACGTATAATTTTATCATCTTACTGCCTGAAGTTTAATCAGACCAAACATCTTTCGATTTAGTTAGAATCACTAGATCTTTAATATTTTAGCCAGTGTACAGTATGTAAACGTCTGGTTTACATTATAAAAATATTATATATATTTATGTATTGACTGTGGTTCTTCAGGTTTTCTAATGGGAGCTTATTTGTTAAGATAATATGTCATTAGTTAAAGCACTGTATACATTAAATGAGAAAAAAAATTAATTATTCTTTAAATATCAGCTACCTCAAGTAATTGGAAAACTTTTCTCTTTAAATTTTAGATTTGTCCTCATTATTTTTGTCTTTTTTTCCTTTTCTTTTGACTAAATAATTTGGAGTCTCATTAGTGTGTAACATTATGACCTAATTTTAGTTGTTAATAGTTTAGGTTTTGTTTGCAATTATAGAGTCTGTGTTTTTTTCTCAAAACAATCCCGAGCAGTTTAGCATTGAGAAGGGAAATAAAAATAACTTGTTGGGAATCTGGCAGTAGCAGATACTATAAAACGTTTTGCATGCACAAGCTGCGGAAAACTAGTTTTCTGATCCTTATCTCCTGCAAAATTGCTCCACGCCACCACATGAGAGACTGTCATAAGTAAAAACAATGCATCAAAAGTACGAATGTGTCAAAATATGAAATCCTGTCATACTCACCATCCCTTGAGACATTATGTGAAGCAGAGAAGTCGCTGCCTTTTGGAGAAGGTGATCTGTGCTGTTGCAATGAAGCAGTGAAGGTTGTGTGTCACAGTGGAGCTATTTACGTTTTTGGCTCTTGGTTCGGTTCCAGCACAGGGACGGACCAACAACTTCTAAACCTACGGCACGCTGTCGGGACGGATGTTACAACAGGATGTTAATTTATTTATTCAGACAGCTCTGAAAAAAATTAAGAGACCTCTTAGTTTCTCTTAGTTGGAGCAGTGGTCTCTTCATTTTTTCCAGAGCTGTACATACAGAAAAACGCCCACAGCACAGCATACATTGAAAAAAAAAAAAAACGTGTTTCAAAATTTAAAGTGCGCAGATATTTTATAAAATTATGAAAGAAGTTGTCATCCACCAACATTTTAACCCCTCGGCCACATCTGAAGAGATGTAACAAAAAATAGACCTAAAAATCCCCTCTATTGTAAACTGTTTTGTAGTTTTTTTCTCATAAAATGAAACATTTTGAAAATTCTTATCACAACAAAGATTATTATAAACCAAAAAAGGTGACGCATACTTAATATGGGATTATTGCTCTTTGAGATTGTAAACAATGATCTCGTTTTGGAATAAACTCCTGCTCTACCACCGTTTGAGCAGAAACGTTGATTGGGAGCAGGGTAACTGGTTCATCAGGTTTAAAGAGGTAGAGAGGTCCTGAGCTGTAGCCTGACGTTAGATTCAACAAATACGTTTTTTTCCTCAGTTATTTTATGTTTTTTTAATAAACCTGAGAAATGCCAAATAAATCAGATTTAGACCGTGGGACTTCCTTTTCCGATGCAGCAATCCAGAAGTAAACCTACATTACATGCAAATGTGCTCATGACATCAGGTTATAAATCGGCAATAGTCAAAACAGGTTGATGAATCACTACTGCATACGGTTCATACCTTAACTCAGGTGTGTTCAAACGATTTTGTAATGGTCTGGTTTCACTTCACACTCATCATCATCGCAGACGCTGGATCCAAGTGACAATCCAACAGACACCGAAACCATCGGTTCTGTTGCCCCATTAAAGAATATTGGCACAAAAGAACAACTTTTACTGAAGGAAACTACACAAAAATCTCTAAAGAAGACACCGAAACGTAAATAAAAATGGAGTGGCGTCAGATTCTAGTGGTTGTAGGATTTCTCTTTTGTCTAAAAGATTTCTGCCACTAGCAATATGTGTTTGTTTCAGTTATATTTACCCAGAATGCCCTGCTGTGTAGTTCACTTTCAGATTAATCTCGTCCCATGAACTCAACACCGTGTCTCATCTTGTTGTATGTATTGCAGCACAATACATACATTATTACACCTAATAATGTCTAATAGTTAATATAGAGCCAAAAATGATCCTCTATATTGGTGTCATCATGGCTGACTCAAATAAACCCAGATATTTCATTTATCCTATAGAAAGTCATAATGAAAAGAATTCAATTAGCCGTTTACTTTATTCGTATCTTTATTTCTTTAAACATGTACAAACATTTGCATTTAGTCAATACAGTAAAAATGTACACAAATATCTAACCATGAACTTTATTTAAAAGAAAACCCCAAACAAAGAATGTCAAACTAAAAGCAATGTAATTCTGCAAAACTTTAACTAACCAGAAGGTTGACCAGAGCGGCAACGTTTCTCTCTTCTTCATTGGTTCCGTTCTTCGGAGCCATTCTGCTTTCACAGCTGCGAAATAACGCTCAATCTGCTGCGAAGGTTGACGCACTTCTGGCGTCGCTCGTGGTTCTGCTGCTCCACACTGAGCAGCTCTGACCGCAGACAACATGTCCGCCGGTCCATGCTGCTGTTTGGAGTCTGCAGAGGCGTAAATCAATCCACGAATGCGGTCCACCGTCAATCAAAAATCGCTTCCAAACAATACCGGGGTTGGCGCGGCTGGAACCACCCCAGATGGAGAGGAGCCTGGATGGTTCGGACTGGGCCAGAACCGGCTGAAACTACTCTAGTGAACAAACATCTAACAAGTGGCAATATGTTTTACTCCGAAATCAAAATAAAATAAAATAAAAATCAGTCAATAAATAATTATTGATTAGTTTTCTTGTTTTAAATATCTGAAATATTACCAAAGTTTGATGTAACCTTTCCTGCTCTATCAACAGCTTCCTCTCAGCAGTTGTACTAATTTTCTCATTTCACTCCACACCCTTCTGTTAATTTTTAAGCAGTTATTAGTCACGATGGCAAAACATGAAACTGCTCCTGCTCAAATTACTCAACCTGTTGCTAGGTAACCAAAGAGTGAGAGCGATCATGACACCAACCTTGCTTAGCCTGAGGTTCTGGACCGGAGATCAGTGACATTATTGAGTATTTTATTGGACATAATAATTGTTGATACTAAAGATGTGTTTTGTCATGATTATTATTGTTATTGAATGATTATTCATCCTTGTCTGAAAGTTTGATTCCTCTCTAACCACAGGTTCTTTTTTGTATGTAAAATAAACAAATTCTGGTAAAAAAACAGTGATTAAAAAAAGAAATGAGGATTTTATTTTTACACTTTTAGATCTTTTTTTTGCAGTACAAAAGAAGAATTCATGACCTAATATCAAAGTTTCCCTTCTGTACAGAGATTTAAAAAATTATTATTGGTTGAAATGCAAAGTTTAAACATCAAATATCATTTGTATCTGCGAATATAAACATTTGATAGGTAACAGAGCGCGGCTACAGACAACCTTTGTCTGTCTGTTATTTTAAAAATCATAAAGGTGTGATGAATTTAAAAACTGTCGTTAAGGACGAGTTTGATGGAAACTTTGTCTTCAAGTGCCTCGTTCTGTCTGTAAATGTACATGGGTGTGTTGCTACCAGAGCAGCTCGATTGTTCTTCACTGGTTTCTTTGCCCTCCTCTGAGATCAGATCACTGTACGAATTCACGCAGACGTCGTGGTCCTGGAGCGACGGCGGGTATCGGAAACACGATCTCTCGATTCGCACGGACCGTCGAACCGGGGTGAAGAACCGGACCTCCTGCCCTTTGACCCTGACTGTCTCCTTCTGCTGACTTGCTGGGCCCCTAAGGGAGGAAAAACAATCAATGACTGAAATCATTTATACCATTTTACTGATTAAATACATATTTATTACAATCAATTAATCAAATTTTATTTGTATAGCACATTTCAGCAGCAAGGCATTTCAAAGTGCTTTACATCATATCAAACACAGAAACACAAAGCAACATAGAATCAACAATCAAAACACAACATTAAGTCAAGTTCCATCAATAAATTTGTAATTGATTACATTTCAAATACAATCCTAAACAGGTGGGTTTTTAGTCGAGTTTGCATCCATAGAAGGTTTACCTGTTACATTCCTACTGTGTTATCTGGAACAAAATACCTGTTGCTATTTTTATTCCCACTCACGCTCACAATCACACAGTTTAAAACGATGTAAACGCATTTTAATGGGCTTCTGGCACAAGGCTCCGTTCACCTCTTTCACGGAATTTCGAGCAGGGACTCCGCCATCCCTCAGGGATTTTTGTGCAATTCTATGGTACCTGTTAGTGTCTAGAATTTACAGGGTTTGTGTTACGCGCAGTGACCCTCAGTCACTCGCCGTTTTTCTTCCGGCACTAGGCTCTGTACACCTCTATCACGGAATTTCGCTCTGGGACTCCGTCGTCCCTCACGGATTTTTGTGCAATTTCAACATAGAATCAGCAATCAGACCATGACATTAAGTCAAGTTCCATCATTAAATTTGTAATTGATTATGTTTCAAATACAATCCTAAACAGGTGGGTTTTTAGTCGAGATTTAAAGGAAGTCAGTGTTTCAGCTGTTTTACAGTTTTCTGGAAGTTTGTTCCAAATTTTTGGTGCATAGATGCTGAAAGCTGCTTCTCCTCGTTTGGTTCTGGGGATGCAGAGCAGAACCAGAACCGGAAGACCTGAGAGGTCTGGTAGGTTGATACAACAACAGCAGATCTTTAATGTATTGTGGTGCTAAGCCGTTCAGTGATTTATAAACTAACAACAGTATTTTAAAGTCTATTCTTTGAGCTACAGGGAGCCAGTGGAGGGACAACAAAAACAGTCTGCCTTCCTTTCTCTGCTTGCTCTACTTTCTACACAACTCTATGGTTTCCTCACACTTTGGTTTGATTTGTTTAAGTCAAGACTGTTCCAGCACAGTGACAGCGGTGTGTCCTAGCTGAATTTCTGAAAATTAGTCGTTTCAGTGCAGATTAGACAGTTTAATCAATCTGAATTCAGTCAGTTTAATATAAACCAATCAAAGACTACTGCATTTATCAAAAGTCTGGGAAAAAATGCATTTCCATGCTGATTTTTTTTCTATGAATAAAAGTACATTTAAAACCCAACATTTAGCAGAAGCCAATGCATACAGGCTCCACAGTGAAGGACTGTCATGGCAGGCCCCCTGTGAGACCACAGACTGAGTGTGTGGGGTGGAGATCCAGGACCTGACTATCAATCTGTGGAAGAATGCCAGTAGCTGAACTGGCTCTACAGCAAAACAGCCTTCAAACAGCTTCATCTGCTTGGAGGTCCCTCTTCAAAGCAGAGTCCAACATCTTACGTCATATTGAACTTCAGTTTGAAGCTCCAGCCAGTGCTGACGCTTGGTTTTGCAGACCACCAGCTTTGCATTCAAACTGGACGCAATATGTATTCGGTTCAAATGCATATTGCCAGAACAAGCGTGGCGTGCTTGAAGCAGACGTCAACAGCTTCTAATCAATCTGCTGGTTGTCCGGCAGCGGAAACAGTTGTGCATTGGAAGCCACATGTCAGAATGCAAAACTGTCTCTGAGATAGGCCGAACACTTCCAAATATAAAACTACATGACAGAAACCCTGTGTGGTAAAATCTAGAAATATTAAACTTTTTTACACAATTTAGTTGCAAATAAATTGAGTAAATTTAGTAAATCTGCTGGTTACTTGACCCAGCTGTATCTGGATCTATAGAGACTGATGAACAGCTTGAATGTCAAACCAAATGTAAGGCTGCATTCCCACCAGCCCTGTCTTTAATCCAACTCCAGTCTGTTTGCGTAAAAAGTGTCGATGCATTATCAAACTCTGATTCACATCAAGAAAGTGAGCCAGTTTGAAATCATATGTGAACGCCAAGCAAACCAGAGACCGCTCCAAAAGGAGGAGGCGAACGAGGGCTGTTGTAAAATAAGTCTACGCCTAAACAATTATGTAGATATAAATTTCCAAGAATCATCTGAATATAAATTTTTGTATTTAATGAATAACCAAAATACTTTGAATTGAAAAAATTTGCTTATTGTGTTAAATATTTCTATATTATGAAAGACTGATTAGTACAATTAAATGTCATAAGTAAAAGTGAACACACCCGGGAGTCGCAGTGATCTTGTACTTGACCATGGATGAGCCTCCTCTCTCTCCTTTGATGAGAACTCTGACAGGTTTAGGTGTCATCAGTGGGTCGTTGCCACAGTCTGGAGACGCTTCCGTGGTTGCAGAGCCATCGTCCCGTTTTTCATTTTCTTGAGGAAGAAAAAATATTAAGGTTAAGGCAACTCTCAAAAAAATACAATCAGAGACTCTTCAATCGAGATGTTTTTGTCACCGATAGTGATCGGTGATGTGGAGCCCTGGTCTGATGCTAAATTAAAATTTATAAAATCCCAACCAGCTCAGTAACTTTTAAATGCAGTTAAATGGCAGTACTGCTTTGGTTGCATTAGTGCTGGGGTTGTAGCTACAGGTTCCTATCTGCTCTTTGTGACAGCAAGACATTTTGTCTGAAGGGTTTTTCTTCAAGTCACCTTTGAAATGTTACTCTGACAGAGTTATGCTTCACAGCAGTCCAGTTAGAAGCTGCTTAGCAGCAAGACGGCAACAAGTTGCCTGGAAAAAAGAGCAATGCTTTATATTTGTTTTTAGAAGATTAACTTTACTTGGTACATAATAATACCTCATAAAGTCATGTTTCCTTCTACTCAATGTTTCAAGTCAATCAATCAATCAAATTTTATTTGTATTGCACATTTCAGCAACAAGGCATTTCAAAGTGCGTTACATCATAAAAAGGACAAAAACAAAGTCATGCAACATAGAATCAACAATCGTTAAATTCATAATTGATTACGTTTCAAATACAACTCTAAACAGGTGGGTTTTAAATCTAGATTTAAAGGAAGTCAGTGTTTCAGCTGTTTTACAGTTTTCCGGTAGTTTTTTTCCAGATTTGTGGTGCATAGTTGAGCCGTTTGATGAAATGCTAGGCAAATGTTAGCATGTTTTTCCTCCGTTTTGCTATCACTTACTGCTGAACGCAAGTCTACTTACTTGTGTGACAACCTGCAAAAATATGTGAACTTGCTTACAAAACATTGCAGAACTGAATGCATCTAAAGCCACCAATAAACGACCAAAAAGAATTTCCACAAGGCAAAGTCAGCACACCCAGCTGTGTTCAGACAGCTGTCTGCCCACTGCTGACGGGTAGGAGCTACCGGTACACAGCGAACCGGTTCATTAATCATTTGGACTGCTGCCGTGTTTACTGGAATTTACCTGGACCAGTTACTTCACTTTGATAGTGACTCATCACCAGTTACCTACGGAAGGTTAGAGCCACACTATGACAAAATTTTAAAAATAAAATTAATAGAATAACGTCATGAGGACAAACTTGCACAAGGAGAAAATCGTAATATTACTAAAATAAACTGAAATAATACAAGAATGAAGACATATTTTGAGAATAAAGTCATAATATTAAGAAAAGTCGCAATGAGATTAGACTAAAATATTAATAATATCAGAATAAATTCATTATTTCAAGAATAAAGTCGCAATATTACAACTTTAATTTCGAAATATTACAACTTTATTCTCGTCATGTGATTTTATTGTAGTAATATCATGACTTTATTCTCATTATATTAGAAGTTTGATCTCATTATTTTGACTTAATCCTCATACTTTAATCTTATAATTTTATGACTTTTTCTCATAATTTCAAAGCTTAATTTTTTGTGTGGCCTTAGCCTATTTACTCATGGAGTTTTGTAGAAGATTTTCTTGGTTATTTTCTCTTGTGTGCTGCTGTGAACCGACAGGATGTGAAGTCTTTTCACCAGACATTATTTTTATTATATATGCAACCAGCCCAGCTGTTGTATCCATGGAGACTTCATTACCTTGGATTTCGTCTTTCTTCTTCAGAATGTCAAAAACCGCAGTCCGCAGCTCATCCACTGGCTGAGGAAACAGAGAAACAAAAAGGCAAAACACAAACGAGCAATTAGTGTTTCCCCTCCAGATCGAAGGTGAGCCTTAATTCATTAAAAACTGCTTTGTAACAATTGTGAACTTGAGCATATTAATGTGTTTCATATTAGATGCTGTAGATAGAAACTAGGAAATTGTAAATGTTGCAGTGCAGACCATGCACAGTTGAAGCACCGTCCTTAAGTCTGAAGAGATAAAAAGAAATCTGAAAACAAGAGATTATTTTGTTTGTGACAAATTTAAAAAACAAAGCAGAATGAAGGCCTTTTTGCAAGACAAATTTAATCTCTAAAGTTTTTTTTAAAGTAATATTAAAATCCTGTGTTGTTGTGAATTCAACATGATGTCTTGTCTTGTGGGTTTTATGTCGTTTCGTCACACCCCAGACATGAGCAAAGTTACATTTGTCACCTGGTGGTAGATTAACAACCTCATCTTACATAACAGATACGTTTCCCCTACAGACTTGGCTTTGAGGATGGGGGGTCTTTTTAGATTGCGTAGATTGATCTGCCCCGATTTCTTCAATTATGGGCGATCGACGATCAGTCAATACTTGCACGTGAAACGGATCTTATTCACTGATCCTTTCTACCACTACAAGCGTCAGAGAGGGCTGCGTTTAACAATAGTCAGCTTACTGTTGCTAATTTTGTAACTTTTTTGCTATAATTACTACAGAAGCAAATTGGTATAAACCAAATTAGTCAGGCATTTACGTAAATATCAATGATTGACCAGAAAATGGATGGTTTATCCAGAAAACAGTGGATAATGGTGGAGGAACGTTGCAGTAATTGAATGTAACTGTGGGTAAAGCATCCAAGCTCAAAATAAATTGATGCCACTGATGATGGAAAACATCTATAGTCGATCAGATGATAATGTGCTGCAGTTGCAATTATCTATTCAAACATTACTGCTTTCTTCCAGTGAGAGTGAAATATGCTCCTCACCTCCAACACAACTCGAACAGCTTCTTCAAACATGGGCAGCACGTCCAAGTTTCCTTCTTGCTCCATCAGCCGGGCTCGACAGATCCAATACTTGGCGAACTTCTGAGACACCGCCGGCAGCCGTGAGAGGACGTCCTTCACCCGGTCCGCAGGGCAGCCCTGACCACATGGACCAGACATTGAAGCTACACTGTAGATATGGTTTTTCTTCCATTTTTCATTTGTTACATTAATTTGAACACACCAATTCCAGGCCTCCACACGTGTTAAAAAATGATATTCATTACTTTGCTTCCTTTAAATGATATCAATTTGTTTTTCTTCACTAGATTATTCTTATTATTGGTGTTTATCACATGACTCCGCCCATCCTCAAGACGTTCTACAGAAGCACCATAGAGAGCATTCTGACCAGCTGCCTCTCTGTGTGGTGTGGAGGCTGCAGCGCCTCCGACTGGAAGAACGTGAGGAGAGTGGTGCGGACAGCAGAGAGGATCATCGGGGCCCCCCTTCCCTCCATTCAGGACATTTCATCCCAGCGCTGCGTGTCCTGAGGCCGAAACATCGTCAGTGACCCCTCACACCCCCACCATGGACTGTTCTCCCTGCTGCCCTCTGGAAAGAGGTTCCGCAGCATCCGGTGCAGGTCCACCAGGTTCCGAAACAGCTTTTTCCCACTTGCCATCAGACTGCTGAACTCTTAACTGGACTGCACTCAAAAACTGGTCTCCACTTCATACCTTGCACATGTACATAGCTAAGTAACTTCCATTTTACTGTCAGTCCTGCACTTTATATTTTATATTCATATTTATATTCATATTTTATACTGTATTTTATTTTATTCTGGAGTAACCTCACAACATTGGAAGCTCAAAACACTGTCCTGAGCCGTATGCAACGAAATTTCGTTCTGTATTCACCCTGTGCATGCAAAATGACAATAAAGTCAGTCTAAGTCTAAGACTTATGATGAAATTAAAGTAGCTCATGGGAAAAGCAACCAGAGTTACAGTGAAGGTTTGTTCCTGACGACAATTCTGACGGTTAACCGATTCATCGGATTAAAAATTGGCACCTTCTGCAGATTTTTTATTTAGCCACTTGAGTCATTCTTATGCAATTTTAAAAATATATTAGCAAATGCAAATACATATTTCAATTTTGTTACCTAAAATGTGTATTCCTATAGAGAACATTTGATCATTTGTAGCAAAAGATGCATTTGCAGTTAAAAAAATATATTTAAACATCAACATGTGAAAAGCTCAGCCCTTTCTACTGGACTTATCAATATGGCCGATCTGTTGATTATTGCTTTATTAATAATTGGATAACAAAAAGTGCTTTATAGCAAATTAACAGAATTTGAACCAGATGAAGCTAAAACTGCCACTTGAGGAACTATGGGTAGAATATATTCACAGGGCTTGTTTAATCTGAAATGCAAATGTAAATAATTTTTGTGCCTTCTGAATATCTTTTTTTTTCTCCGAAGAGTTTTTGCGACGGTAGGCAGACAGGAAGGAGGGCGAGGAGAGGGGGGAAAACATGCGGCAAAGGTCGCCGGGACCGGGAGTCGAACCCGCGACATCCGCGTCGAGGACTAAGGCCTCCAGACGTGGGGCGTGCTAACCCCCTGCGCCACCACAGCACGCCCCTCCTTCTGAATATCTTGTTCGTTCAGCAAATGGCCTTTGAGTCTAAACCCTCCAGATAACGATTAATAGATTGCAGAAAGAGTAAATTATTTCAATAAATGACTCACGATAAATCTCTTCAGCCTTAGAATCTACCTAAAATTAAAAAATGAACAAAAAGATGCCCACTAGTTCCCTCTGTTTACCTCGGCGAGCAACTTGATGCAGTCCTCCAGGGACCGGTCCACGGCACAGATGAGAGAGTGGGCTTCGTCCTCCAGCTCCATGGAAGCCCAGAAGGGCTGAGGAACGGACACGGTGCGCGTGGCCGGCGCTTTCACTGGCATCGGAGGACGTTTGTAGGAAATCCCCTTCGATTCTCGCCATTCTTGTAGTTTCTTCCTGACAACCAAATGTAAAACAATTGCTGGCTAGATATTTAACTCCATATTTTAACCTTTTTTCTAACAAATAGAAGGAGTGCTACATTCGGCTTACATCCTCTCCTCCTGCGCAGCAGTCAGTTTCTTTACTTCAGTCTGGGGAGCAGTTTTAATCATGACCTTTGGCGTCTTGGTGGCTGCAGTCCGGTCCAGCAGGCTGATGGACCTGGAAGGCTGCGGTGCGGTTCGGTACCCCCGCGCAGCAGCTGCACATTTTGTAGGCGGATGCCCTGAAGGAATATTTCTAGATGTTTTCTGTATGATTTGTGTCTCTCTGTTCGTCTTTGTTTCCCTCCCATCTTTAGACCAAACGCTCTCATTCGTCTTGACGGCTGTTGAGCTGCGTTTGATTGATGGCCTTGAGGTTGTTGGGGCATCAGCTTTTACAGATTGAGTGTTTTTCTTTACTTGAGTTTTAGATGTGTGAGCAGGCTGCCCTGCTGTTTTACTGGTTAACACGCTCTGCTCTGGTTTGACAGTTTTGCATTTGGAAGGCCCAGCTGAGTGAAGTCCAGTCCATAATTGGCTCCTTCCAGTTGGTTGTGTTAGTTTAACGGGAAGCGGCTTAGGTTTAGACCTGTTCTGAGCTTCGGTTTTACTCCTAGCTCTTGAATTTGTAGGAATCACCACAGCAGGCCTCTGGGAAGCAGAGACCGATGACATTTTGCCTAACTGCCCTTTGCCCTTTGGATTCTTAGCAACAGTGGAGAAAGTGAACGGCTGACGCTTTGAGCCAGGTGGATGTGATGCGTTTGATTTTGGATTCCTCGGCTGGATCGCTGCAGGCACAAGCCCTGTTTTGGTCTTAACAAGTGGGCCGGTACTTATTCGGCTGCTTGCCATTTCCAGTGGGCATAACGTAGCCCGACTTGAACTTATGCTTGGTTTGGGTTCTGACTTTGCTGCATGTGTACAACGTCCATTTAACTGCACCTTGCTCAGGTTTCGACTCCCTGTGTTGGGTTGATTTTTCTGAGTTGCAGCTGGAGTGAAACTGGATTTGGAAGACACTACGGTGTATGTTTTCCTGAGCAGGGGATTTTGATTAACGTTTGTCTGTGCTGACACGCTGCTGGATGATGAGCAAATGGCAGTTTGTTTTCCATTTGTCACATTTCCTTTGTCAGAGGCACCCAGTGCTCTTCTTCTGGGAGGATCTTGACTGCGCTGAGGCACCAACGTTTTATCTTTAGAATTGTGCCACCTGATCTTGTCAGGTGGAGCTTTGTTTTCTTTTCCCATAGCAACCTGTGAAAAATAAATAACTCAATTACTTATTTTCAGCACGTACACCATCAAGTTTATCTCTGCAATGGCTTTGTTGGTGACGCCACATTAATCAATCATAAAATACAAGTAACAGTAAACAGTAAGCGTACATATTCCACATTTGTAAAGTAGTTTCATGAATGATCAGGGATTCCTGAAACACTGGAAACAGCACTTTAAGCACAACACATTAAAAGTAATAAATGTCTTTGTTCTTGAGCTTATGTGTCTCATTTATTCAATAATTTAGCAGCAAAAATGGTTTTTGAATTGAAAATGTAATTTATTTTTTTCAATATAAATGTAATTAATTAACTAGACACTACAATTAACAGAAATACTTAAATAGAGAAAAAAAGGCAATACAATAATTAACATTCACTAATTTTACCTGTTTTTGTGACAGTGATTACAAGCAATATGAATATTCCACACTGATAAAGTGATGATTATATGTTGGTGTCATATTATTGTGCAGTCTTACTTTAAATCAAAACTTCAGAATGCTTGAGTTTATTGACACTCCATTCTGAGTAAAAGTAAAGTTAGTTTTTCTGATTGCTAATAGCTTTGAGTTAATAATAGCACTTACGCACTAACACGCCCTACCTTCAGAGAGGTTTGATTGTGAGATTCCCCGTGGAGGGATTGCCTGAAGAGAAAAACAGCAATTAAAGGGCCTCTGGCATTACAACTCACAGCAACATGTTTGGCATTCCTACTTTTACGCTTACATGACGTTTGGAGGTTTCAGCTTTCCTTTTGCTGCCAAGTATTCCATCAGCTTCTGTTTCCGCAACTCTGTGGCGCAAAGTCAGAAGTCTGGTTATTCTAAAACAATGCAGTTCCAAACTTTACTTTGAAAACGGATGTTTACTGATAGCCTTAGAATAATTTGGGCTTAAGATCTCATCACTTATGTTTGTCTCAGTTCCTCCTACCTGAATAACTATAAACTGTGTTAAAGGGCTGGGCTTCTGCATGGAGCATTACTTCCACAAATCTCTGGGAAACTTGAGGGAATGAATGCTCCTGCTTGGAAACATTTTCTCAAAATTTGGCACATTCCTCAAAGGTTTCAGACTACCAAGAGATCTAATTAACTTATTTATTCGACAGTTTTAGACTTTAATTGTTATAGATGGTGTGGGTAAAATAAGTTTTAAAACCATCATCAGTTAAAATATTTCTAATGTGAATTTCAATATAATTCATAACAAATATCGATAACAGCTGAAGAAATCTATACATACAAAGAAATTAAAGAATCTTGGTCCACAAAAGACAAAGTTGATGAAGTTATGGGTCAGAAAATTAGAATAAGAACCGAATGTGTGAAGAAAAACATAATCAAAAAGTCACTGAAAGTATAAAAAGCAGCATGAACCTACAAGAGAAGAAAATACATTTTTCAATGACATCAAAAGATTATATTGTACAAACATGATAATATATTGTACAAACATGATAATATTGCATAAACTGATAAACATGATCAATAAATCACATATCCATAAAAAATAGTAAGTGGGTTCTGATGTGGAATAAATGCAAACCCTACAGTGTAGTTGTCTTTGTTAGGGGTTTCCACAAGCAGATTAGGGTCACAAAAACATAAAAATATTTTATGAATATTTATTATGCATAAAATAATCCAGGTCAAGTTTGATCATTCATAATGTTGCCGTTTTCAAAACAGGACCAACTTCAATTGTTTTTAAAGACTTAATCCACTTTGTGACGTTCAAATAAACAGCGAACTAGTCCTTTACTCTAATGCTCACATAAAAGCTAACAGTGAATTGCTAGGTTAAGCATTGTCCTAGCTTGTTTATTTCAGTATTAGTCTGGAACAAACTCACATCTAAAAAGAACCGTCGTTTTAGACTTTGAGTGAATCCAAACAAACACACAGAAAACAATAAGGTAACGTGTCAGTTATTTCAGCTAACGTTCACTAGCTATCTACTAGCCAAAACAAGCCGAAACAGATACATAAATTAGCAGTTTGAACAAATTAAACCTGCCGACCTTTTCTGGAAAGCAACGCTGCCGACTCACTCGCTTCCATATTTACTAAAGTTAACTTCCTTATTTCCACTTTACTAAAACTTTTAAGAGTTTAGTTTCAGAAGTGCTGAATAATCAGACGTTAAACTGAGTCCATAAGAACTGAGCTCGCGCATCCGCATTTGAAACTACCGCGAGTGTTCTCCTCCTCTTCACTGATTGGACAGTCTGAACGTTTGAATAAAAAAATTGTTCCAAGGACAATACGCTTGCGCACAATTATTGTGCTGATTGGGGGAAAGATGTAAACAAACCACGAAAAGAGGACGGACGTTTCTGGGATTCTGCATTTTTGCTCCGGAATAAAAAAAAATGAACAAATACATACTTTATGTTTAGTTAACATGTTAAAAAAGGCAATTACGATGAAAAACATTTTGTGCAAAATTTGGGCGTCTTTGTTAGAATAAACGCTATATGCTTCAAGCCTATGATAGATAATATTTGTCAAGGTTCATGAAATAAAAATCTGATTAAAATGAGACACATACAAAGCAAGATCTACAGAGTTCAATTAAATTGTATTTTATGGATATAAGTCAGTTGAATAATTAAACAAATGTGATTCAACATATAAAAATATATACAATATATACAAATATAAAGTAATGTAGAGTAATGATCATGTAAAATGGATGAGGATTATTTAACCATTTTTGGTTGTGTATAAACTGATGCTGCTGTATATAAAGTACTGCAAAAGTAATGCAAAAGTACTCATACTTTTGCATTGCACTGAAAATGCTAAAGTATTTGCATACTTTTGCAACCTAATGGACTATAGCAATCCGTTTGGTTGCTATAGTCAACCTAACAGATAGACTATAGCAAATCAGCAAATAACACATTATTTTAAAATTTGTATTAAATTGATCATCTAAAAAGTGTGCATTTGTATAATTAGTGGATTAATTGCTTTCTAATAGTACATGGAGATGTTGCACGACTTCATTATATCTCTGCCACTATGTTTAAATCAGCTGTAGTGCTAGTGATCCTGCAGTAACAACTTTCTCTAATTAAAGGCTAATTATTCATCTTTTCACTTTTTGTCATATTACCTTTTCACAGACACTAACTAGTGCTCGTCTTCTGGAGAGTCCTGACTAAGCTGATCAAACGTTGACCTTTGAAACCTGTCATCTTAATTTGTGAGGAGGAGCTTTTTCTTTCCACGCTACAATCGGCAGTGGAAAATAGTCTCGTTTGTTTTTATTTTTCATCACGTACTCTATTGCATTTATCCCTGAGGCATCTTTATGTAGTTGATGACACATTAATAAACTATTACCCTGTCGAAACCATTGTCAACAGTAATGGTTAGTTCACTTATCTAGAATGTGACTCTTCATTGACATTTCCTTCTGTGAATTTATTTATAGCATTTTAGTTATTAATAGCCTTTTTTGTTAATTGCTTTACTGACAGCACTTACTGACAAACACCCTACCATTGTGACGTTCAAATAACTTTTTGATTCAGAGGCAACTCATGAGAGGAGGCGTGTAAAAATATCTGTGCGTGTGCAATAGTGTATTTGTAACTCGTGGAAGCATCTTTGTGTGTAACTTTGGATAGTTGTATCTGTGAAACATGATTTGTAAACCTTAAAAATAAAATAAACCTTCTCCTACGTCTACAAATGTTGAAGTACACACAAGTCACCTGGTTGACACACACAAAACTGCATTTACTTCTACTTACTTCAGAGGGAGGTATACAGTTCTGAATAGAATGACGCAAATCAATCATTTGTCTTTCTGGGATCAGAAAGAATCTCCCCTGTAGCTGATCTGATGAATGGGATTAATTTGGATGTTGCCTGACCTTGCGCTTGGAAAGCTAAAAGCTTCCCAGCTGTCACCAGATTCAAAAAAGCGCTGCCTTGTCTTAGTTAGCTGAAGTGGAGCAGTCGTAGATGTAGACAAATTGAAATCGGTTTAGCTCATTACACGCTCATTATACAGGTCAGGATCCAGGTTGGCTGCATATCTAGAATCCGCTTCTTTAATCTGGTTCAGCAAGTCATTGGTGTAACGTAACCTCTTCCTTGTCAAATTAGAAGTAAGGCTAATGAGCTTACCTCTTATATACGTTTTTAGGCTTCTCAGAGGGTGCTTCTCAAAAAAATCAGGTAAATCATTAAAATCAAAGTAAAGTGATAGCTGTTTTTTTAAAAACTGTCCTCTGTAAGCAGTATAGAATTAAATCTCCAAAATGTAAAACAACAGCATTGACAGAGCAATTCTAGATCTAAGGAGACTGACGCGTGGTCGGATATACCTATAGTGTGATAATCATAGGCTTTTACTTTAGAAAGCAGTCTGACATCAATAAGGAAAAAATCTATGCGTGAATAGGAATGGTGGGCAAGGGAAGACAAGGAAAACTGCTTAAGTGCAGGGTTCCCACGTCTCTACGGATCCACCAGTCCCAACTCAGTTTTATAAACATTAAGACTTTTAGCAGCATTAGATAATGAGACAGTTTTTTTTCTTGAGGAACTGTCCAAAAGGGCATCCTGGATCATATTAAAGTCTCCCCCTAAAATTAAATAATAGTTTTCAATATCAGGCATAGATGAAAAGAGTCTAGACACAAAAGTATCATCATCCCAATTTGGACCGTAGACACAAGCTAGTATTGCCAGAGTTTGGCAATTTGCTGAACACAATTATGAAACGGCCCTCCGTGTCTGCTATTATTTTGTGTTGTTCAAACAAGTTGGACTGAACCATTGTTCTAACAATGGTAAGGTGTAGGAGAAAGTTTATTCTATTTTTAAGGTTTACAAATCATGTTTAACAAACACAACTATCCAAAGCTACACACAAAGATGCTTATACGAGTTACAACTCCAGTATTACACACGCACAGATATTTTGAGACTATTTTCTCTCCACACTCGTCCATCCATCAGAGAGTGGTTGTGCTGTCAGCGATCCAACTGATGAGCGCCTCCTTCAGGCCGGGTTCAGCTCTGCTGCTGAATGATGAAGGTTCCTCGTCTTCTTCTTCTTCTTCTTCTTTAGATTTTAACGGCAGCTTGCACCCATTATTGTTGCAGCACTACTGCCATCTTCTGGATCCTAATATCTATACCTCAAATTCTCATAATGATCCCAGTATTTTTTTTAAAACGAAAAATCTTCTTTTTCTCCTCAATACTATTTAATTGATCAACCACATTTTCAAATTTCAATTCCCTATTAAAACCTAATTCCGTTCTTAATAATCTTCTTTGATTTACATATGTTCTACAACTAATAAAAACATATTCCACCGTTTCTACAGTATCACATAAACCAGTAAGGTGTTTCCCCATCTTAAAGAGTTTCATTTAAAAAACTGTGACCGGTTCTTATTCTATTTATTATTATCTCCTCCTTCCCTTTTATTCCTCTAATCCTTACTACATCAACTGTATTTTGTATACTATATAAATGCCTTCGATTTATTTCATTATCTCACCTAATTTTCCATAACTTCTTACTTTCTTTCCAAACTATACTTTTGCCTTCAGATTTAGATAACTTTACTGGGATATCAATATCTTCTTTTTTTATAGCCGCTTTAGCCAATGCAAAAGTATTTGCATAGCTTTGCAACCTAATAGACTATAGCAATCAGTTAGGTTGATCATCTAAAAAGTGTGCATTTGTATAATTAGTGGATTAATTGCTTTCTAATAGTACATGGAGATGTTGCACGACTTCATTATATCTCTGCCACTATGTTTAAATCAGCTGTAGTGCTAGTGATCCTGCAGTAACAACTTTCTCTAATTAAAGGCTAATTATTCATCTTTTCACTTTTTGTCATATTACCTTTTCACAGACACTAACTAGTGCTCGTCTTCTGGAGAGTCCTGACTAAGCTGATCAAATGTTGACCTTTGAAACCTGTCATCTTAATTTGTGAGGAGGAGCTTTTTCTTTCCACGCTACAATCGGCAGTGGAAAATAGTCTCTTTTGTTTTTATTTTTCATCACGTACTCTGTTGCATTTATCCCTGAGGCATCTTTATGTAGTTGATGACACATTAATAAACTATTACCCTGTCGAAACCATTGTCAACAGTAATGGTTAGTTCACTTATCTAGAATGTGACTCTTCATTGAAGGTGAACCGTTGGCATTTCAACAAACAGCTGATAAACCACAGTGATGTTTCAGGTCTTCTCATTTAGATTGTTGGCTAGCAGCTGGATGTTTCTTTTAGCAACCAGTTTGAGTTTTGGTGCCTCCATCACCGGCATTGTAGAAGTTAGATTACACGTTTGTATGTGTGTGTTGAGTTCACATGTCTGAAGCAAAACACAATGTCCAGTTTACATTTTATTTTTTTATATATGGAACCTCAAGTGAATCCAGCAGCTCCAGGCATTGCATCATAAACACAGAGAAAAGTCAGGAAAAGCCTTAGAATGAGGCATGAGGGACAGAACCAGGCAGAACCACCAGTAAACCTGTAGGGTTCTGACAGGAACATCTGGACCAATCTGATCTCTGATTTATGATGGAGTTTGATTATGAAGGGTTTCATATGCGAGAAAGAGAATTTTAGATTCTGTTCTGAATTTATGAAGAGAAGTAAGTAAGGACCTGGTGGATGATACGAAACAACAAACTAAAATAGTTCTTTGCATCTAGGATAATGGAAACAAAGGTTTTTAAAAGTTTGGGAATCTCTGCTTTACCAGACCAGTCAATCCAGACCACATGATTGAAATCTGCTGCCACCTAGCGGCAGCTTCCTGACATGCACAATAGCTGATCAGCGTCTGTTACACAGTTTAATATCCTGATTTTAATTCATTGATATTAAAATTTAAAAGATTCTTGAACAAATATTTCAATTCCTTTATAAAGAAGAACATAAAACATTTTATTGCCTAAAGTAGCTTTCCTTTAGCGACCGCTTGATTAGCTGTAGCAAAGGATGAATCTGTAGCTAAAAAAATACCGCTAACATTTTAGGATGATCGTCAAGTGATCTGTGGGTCGCTGGTTCGAATCCCCACTTCGACTCTCTGTTGTGTCTGTGGGCAAACACTTCAAAGGCCTGCTCCTGAGGCCACCAGCAGGTGGCGCTGGAGCATGACATCAATACGGTGTAGAGCAGGGCTCTCAAACTCCAGTCCTCTAGCCGCAGTCCTGCAACTTTTAGATGTGCCTCTGCTGCATCACCTGAATTGAATAATTAGGTTGTTAGCAAGGCTCTGGAGAACTGATCTACACAAGGAGGAGGTAATTAAGCCATTTCATTCCAGTGTTTTGTACCTGTGGCACTTCTAAAAACTATAGGACTGCGGCCCTCGAAGACTGGAGTTTGAGACCCCTGGTGTAGAGCTTATCAGAGGATTATTTTTCTTGCAT
The DNA here is from genome assembly GCF_003331165.1 of Xiphophorus hellerii. NCBI lineage: Eukaryota > Metazoa > Chordata > Actinopteri > Cyprinodontiformes > Poeciliidae > Xiphophorus > Xiphophorus hellerii. The sequence continues at coordinate 2,089,340 of NC_045683.1, forward strand.
TAACTGATCATTAATTGGATGCAAATGGTCCTTAATGGGACATTTCTAATTTAATCAGGTGAACCTAAAACTGACACTTGAGAATTTCTGGGTGGAACATTATGACATTACATTGTTTCTCATTTAAGTTAAGGAGAATAAACACATTATACGTATGTTTTAAATGACAAGTTGTGCTCACTCTGCAGAGCAACTACATGTTGTACTGTAAATAATACACATAATACATAAATAATATAGATATTTTGGATCTTTATTTAATACATTTGCATGTTTTCTAAACAGTGATTAACAAGCGGATTTCCAGATCATGAATATAATATGAGCAGTTTTGCATAAATACATAAATAAATATTAAAAATCAAGTCATAAATATTAAGCCAAACATATTCACACAGTAATGCTTCTTGGACGGCACAATGGCGCCACCTTGTGTAGAAATTTGACAAAGTCAATACATTAGGCAGTATCCTTTCTGTACTTGGTACATACAGTGAAATACTACGTTGAACACACACACGTCCATCCAGCAGAGTGTGGTTGTGCTGTTAGCGATCCAACTGATGAGCGCCTCCTTCAGGCCGGGTTCAGCTCTGCTGCTGGATGCAGAAGTTTCTGTAGCGGGAGTCAGACTCCTGGCACATGGCCACAGGTAGGTTGTTGTCGGTGGAGGTGCTGATGTACCAGTTTGGGAAGAGAGCGGACATCAGAGTGCTGATGTTCACCGCCATGTCCCGTTTGTAGAACAGGAAGCGCCTCATGTCGCTCTCTACGCTGATCTCAGAGAGGCTCGCTTTGTCCTCCACTTCCTGGAAATAAACAAAAAAGATCAGTCAGAAAGTTTTTCACTGGAACTTTCAGATGATTTAATGTCTGCAGATCGCTGGCGGTGGGATTAGAGGGAGGAGCTTACCTCCAGATGCAGCGTTGGTTTGTCGCCATCCTTGTGGCAGGACAGGTAGAAGTCAGTGTCTCTGATGCCCAGAACCACAGGCTGGCCCAGCCCAGTGTCGGGAGTCAGGTGAACGTAAGTCGCCATGTTCAGGTAAACTGAGGAAAAAATCAATAAAATATGTTAATAAATGAAGAAAAGTCATAGTCACTGAAAAAATACAAAATATTAAAAAATTATTTTCTGGTCTAGTTTCTAGTGCAAGTATATTAGTGGACTTGAAATTTAAAAGAATAACTTACAAGTACTGTTTCAGCAAGAATTAAAAGATTTTTTAAGTAAGTAATTCTACAATATTGTTTAAAAAAGTTGCAGATTAATTTGTGGAAGAAGTATTAGTATCAACCTGTAAAAAGATTTCCATTATTACTTTATTTGAAGAAATACTCATCAAAATAATCTGCCAATGAAGCTGATACTTTTTCATCAATATTAAGGAATTATTAACTTAAAACAAGCTCCTATATGTTGCTTAAAAGTTACTTTTATTTTAGTTTTGACTCATATCTCAAGTGTACTATGATAACTGCACTAGAAACTACATCAAAATACTTGGTAAGATTTGGGGTTTTGCAGTGCTCTCTATATTTTCTGTAAGTTTATTTGAAATTATAAATGTCTAAGCAACACAAACTATCAATTTAGTTGCATCTTAACTCCTTTTTTCTTCAGTTTATTCTTAAAATTAAAAACTGAGGTTATGCAAAGTCTAAATATCTGATCTGACAGGAAGAGGAAAGTTTACAGAATTAAAATCTGGTTTTACCGTTGCGGCTGTTGTATACCGGCAGCATCACTGCCAGAAGCTCCATGTTGTTCCGGACCAGGTTTCTTTTCTGTCCGTCCGTCACAGAGCAGGGATGTTCTTCCCTCCTGCTGAACTTACCCGGTCCAGTCCTCTCAATGATGAATCTCTCTAAATGAAGAAGTATGCCTGGTTAGTTTGCTACTTTATTTATTAAAAATGGACCAATTCCTAATTGCACTTTCTCAATCATTTGAAAGAAGGTTTGCTGCGGTTTATTTTTTGCATGTTTGACCATCGTAGTCACATAATTGTTTTAGTCAGAGTCAGTTTCTTTATTATTTATTTTACATTGGCTGTTCTGACTGAACAAATTAAAGTTGTATTTACATGTTTGACCAAGATTGTGAAGCTGTTAATTGCAATTAAATGTGCTGTATTGGTGCAGAGTTTTTTTCAATCAATAAATTGAAAAAGCAGGATTTTGTTAAAAGCACTTTGAATTGCCTTGTTGCTGAAAATGTGCTATATACATAAAATTACCGTACCTTCGTCGCTGAAGTCGGGACTCAGGACCGACTCTGACATGCCGGCCTTCAGCCTCTCCATGGCGATGATCAGGTTGGCGACGCACCTCATGGATGGGGGCTGATGGGAAATCTCCAAATCTACTCCTTTGGGCATCTTCTTGGTCCACATCTGGCTGATGCTGCAGTTCTTCTTGGACTCCATCTGGATTGTGATTTGAAAACAAAAGTTCTGTAGGGAGAAAAAAGACCAAAAATTAAATGTTGGTTAAATTCAAGCTTGTAGAAACCAGCAGAAGCTAAATCAATACCCTAGTTTAGCTTTCTAGGAATATTTGCAGCTGAAGCTCCAACAAGTAAAGGCCAGTTTACCTGAAGAAGGCGACTGAAGAGAAGCTGTGCTGCTGGGTTTGCTTTGTTATCAGTGGTGCTGATGTTCTGCCTGTCTGAGCTGACCTGCTGGCCTTTTAAAGACACGGAGAGGGAAGTTTTCTCAGAGCGGATGTGGGACGGCTCACTGCTGCGCTCACTGGTGATGCAACCTTGTACTTACTGAGGATGATTGCAAAATAAAGTGCAAAATAGTTAAGAGCAACAATAAAACCTGCTCTGACACGTAGGACTCGTCACACGACAACATGCGAACCTTCAGGGCCGGTTTCTGTTTTACAGCTCAGAGTAAATAATACCTCGATCTTCCACTTCATGGGCTTCCACTGTTTTATAACCAGCTGGCAAAGCAGCAGGAGTTGGTACTAGAAGTGAATCTAAAAAAAGAAATAATTTCCCATTTTTAGAACAAATTTTAGCAGCAGCTTCCCTCCAAAAGAAAGTTTACATAAATGTAAAACCCAATAAATTAAAATTAAAATCTGTGTATATGATATAGAGCTAGGTAACTAGATAGATGGACCACATCACAGTTCATTCTATAATGTGTGTAAAAATGTATACATAATTTAAAATGCATATACATTATATTGTATACACATTATATCTATAGTACATAATGATAACTCCAAAATCATCCTGAAATTATGATCTTGTGATCTCACTCCAATGGCTGAATAACTTTAAAATCCATCCAATATTCATTTGGTAAACAGAGCGCTGCTGTGTGACGTCAACCATCTTCTTCTGCGCATGCCGGTCGCTTTGGGGTCTGATTGGATGTGGAGTCGGACCAGGACTGGTGGGATTGGGATGTGATGCGCTTTGCTAGCGTTACCATTAACCATATCATTGCACAATTTGATATTTCAAGCATAAATTCGCTTAATGGAAAATCGACCATTAAAAAAAAAAAAAAAAAAGGTTTTTCAATAAAAAAGTTTTGAGGTGATTGTTTTTGGCTCCATCAAATTATGTTCACTTCACAAAATTGCAATGGAAACAATTGTTTTGGCGTCATTTAAGTCATATGATTAACAACTGGACGCTGCCTTTAATGAAAACCACGAAGAAGAAATCAACCGGAAGTATTTGGAGGATCTTGGTCCTGCATGTTTTTTACATTAATTTATCTCATGAACAAACTTATTTACATGTCATTTTAATTATTTTTCTTATTTAGTAGAAACACCGCAATTGTGAAATTGTGTTTAACGAAGTACTGGCATCGTTTTGTGCACATTTGTAATGGAACAGACTGCTTTCATAAGCTCATATTTATAATTTTCAGCCATTGTTTACATCCAGATTCAGAAGGTCTGGCTTCTTCTGGGGCAGAATTAGGACCCATGTAAAAGACGATATTAAATGACTGGTTAATGTTTTAACAAAATAAACTTGAAGTACCTGCGACATCCTCTTGCTGCTAAGCTAACTGCGACTTCATAAGGAAAAGTCATTTCTTCTTCTTATTATTATTATTATTAATGGCGGTTGGCAAGCAGCTTTTAGATGTGCATTAGCGCCATCTACTGGAATGGAGTATGAAACGGGATGCTAAATGTAATACCATAGACATGAATATCTATATTACACAGATTTTAAGGATACTTCCGGCTGAACATATCAAAATAAAAGCACTAACCGTTCTGTTCATTGAGAAGTTTAGCATTTGTTTACTTACTAAAACGTGCCTCATTATGTTATAATCTACTTGCTAAATTTGAACAACTTTACTATTAAGAATTGAGAATAAAGGTAAAATGTTTCCCAATACTCTTAAAAAATCCAGTTCAGTGTGAGAAGAAAACCCTCTTCTCACACTGTTAGAAGAAAGTGTTGTGTGATATAAAATGAAGGAGTAAACAACATGAAGACAGGAATTAAAGTCATTACAAAGAAAAAAAACTTTCTTTGATTCAGCAAATCAACAAAAAAAAAAATCAGCATTTATCGCTGATATTTTTCATAAAGTCCTACTTATATTTCTAGTCGGGTAAATATTACATTTGATTTCTTTTCATAATAATATAAATCACCTTTTAGTATATTTTTAAAATGTTAAATGATAAAACAGAGAACTCTTCTTAAATATTATAAGATTGAAACGTAATTACTAAATGTTTTTAACAAATGGCACAGCCTTGGATTCCTAACCAACAGCTGGAGTTGGCACAGAGGTCATGGAGTTCATGAAAAAATGTTTCATTTAATTAAATCGTTTGAGACTTGACCTGAATCTGGATGATAGACTTAGGGACTTGACTTAGACTTGGATAACTGACATGTACCAAGTTGGTTTAGACCTTTTTTCTCCCCTTTGTAGATAGAATCTCCATTTGAGATTGATCTTAATTATTTAACCTCCATATCAAAATATATTCATGAAACAGACCTGCAAATTATTAAAATCTTAATTTTATACATATATTCATGTAAAACAAAAGTACTAATTATGCAGCCACACTGTCTGGCCAGCATGTTTTTACAGGATTCAGCTGCAGCTTCAGGCGTTTGGGGGAAACTTTCCTTACGCCTGTTTTTATTTGGTCTTTTTCTCCGTTTCCAGGAGCTGTTGAGTGACTCCAGGAATTTATCTCTGAGCCACTCCTGAGTTTTTATGTGTAACACGGGGGAAGATCCCGGATTGTGACACTTTGCGAAGCTGGTGGCATTTCAACAGGCGTGCAAACTGGAGGGATTTCTGGTAGTTCTGGTACCAAAGGCGTGGATGGATTACTGCCAGCCTCTCGGAACACCAGCCAAGATCCCGACTCCACATCATCCTCATCACTGTTCTCCTCAGGTACCCTCTGTGGCCAACCATCATAGCAGGTATCTGAAGGTGACAGGGCAGGCTTTATAGAGGTACGGTGCACTTGTCTAACAAGGTGAAGCTTATCAACTGGGGGAATTGAATATACATCACCTGTCCTGGATCTTTCTGCACCCTGGGCCAACAACACGCAGATACACTCTTTGCCCAACTTCAAGTGGCCTGCACCAGACCTTCTCATCACGCCTCACTTTTCTCTTGTGGGCTGCCAACTCCACTCTGCCTCCAGCAACATCAATGGCCACATTTAGGCGCCTCCTGTGCTCTGCCTCCCAATCACACACTTTAGATGCTGTGGGCTCAGGAAGATGGCCAAGCAGAAAATCCACTGGCAAGTGGGGTTCTTGTCCAAACATGAGGAGGTGAGGCGATTCACAAGTCTACTGATGGGCAGTGGTGTTATAATGGAAGACAAGCTGTGGGAGATGTTCTGGCCAATTTTGTTTTTCGTCTGGCGCTAGGGAACGAATCAGATTGAACATAGTTCAATTAAAACGTTCACATTGTCCATTTCCCTGTGGGTGGTAGGGCGTGGTGCGACTTTACTGAACTCCGTACAACTTGCATAACTGCTGTACCAGGACACCTTCAAAGTTCCTCCGCTGGTCAGAGTGGATACGGGCCGGCACTCCAAAACGGTAAAACCACTCTCGGACCAGGACCTTTGCCACCGTCGTCACTTTCTGATCACGAGTGAGGATAGCTTGGGTAAACTTCGAAAATACATCTGTCATCACCATCACTGGCTGGTTCCAAAAGTGTAAAATCAATGGTCAACAGCTGATTTGGTCTTGAAGCCAGAAAGTGACCCATAGGACCTCGAACTCTTGGCTGGGTGTTCTTAGCAAGGGTACACCTCTCACACTGTTGGCACTAATCCTTTACATCTTTATCCACTCCTAACCAGAAACACCTCTGCTTCACCACATCAGTTGTCCTCTCGACCCCCTGGTGGCCATGATGTTGATGAAGCTCCTGCAACACTTCTGTTTTTAGACTCTCTGGGAGAAGAAACTGAAGAACTTCTTCTCCACCATCTGGTCTCCATGTGCGCTGATACAAAATGCCTTCCTTCTGGACAATTCCCACTGTTTCAGAAGTCCACGGGCAACCGGCCCTAAACGCTCCTTTTCAGCTCGGCTCGGCACTCTTTGCTGCTGCCAAAACTCCAGGAAGGCTCAGCCCCTTGAAGCAGGCACATATCTTCTCTGCTGCGGGATGGTAAGGCTTGTTATATATGTGCTCTGAACCTTCCTGTCAAACTGAAGGACTGAGCTTCCGGTACCAGAGTTTCGAGGAGGAGTCCTTTAGAAGAATCACCTTTAGAGATTCTGCTGCAGTCATTTGGTTGCACGCTGTTTGTTATTGCTCCACTGAGAACCATCATTTATCCCACCAGACCACTTCCTGTTTTCTAGTCTGACACTCAGTCAGGTATCTGTCAACATACCAATGACCGTCACCGAGTTTGGTGTTTATTTAGTTCTGTTAAAGTCATTTTCTCTCATTTCATCAGAGTAACATTGTTCTTTTCCTTCTGTTCAAACTGAAAACCTGATCCCAGTTTGTAACCGGAAAACCTTTGCCAAGTTAAGATTTAGTTTTTTAGTTTTTCACTGTGGTAAATTACAACTTGACCTGCCAAGGTTTGGTTTTAGGATGTGTTCACACCAGGAAAATCCTTTGGTCCGCTCGTTTGGGCCGAACCAAACGGACTTTATTTTATTCGTTTGGTGCAGTTTGCTTTCACATTGTGCTGTTTGGAAGCAGACTATAATTTGTAAATAATATTAAAGGTGACAATCTTTGCTCCTATTGGACGGAGCACAGACCCAAAGAAAACAAACTTTGGAAGTTGTGGGTTTTGCATCTTTGTTTTCACATTTGTGCTGCTGCTAAAACTGTAAAATCGTCATGAATGTCACTTTGTACAACACTGGTTTCACAATGGGATTTTTGTCATTTTTCAACGCTGTTGGAAAAAGCTGCTGCAAGCTGAATGAGACGAGATGGAGCAGAAAATAGCAGGTCAGGTACAATTTCAGTACAATCAGTACGTGCAGTGGTAGTGTCAGCGACAACGAAGAGCTTATTTTTACTATGCTGCCAGGCAACGGTGGCTCGTGAAGTCCAAAAAGACTTGGATGGGATCGATTCTGGTCTGTATTCGTTCACACCCAAGGCAAACAACACCAGAATTCACTTTGAAGTGGACCGAGACCAAATCAAAAAGTGGGTCTCAGTCTGGTTGTTTGGTCGGCATTAGAGCTGGTTTGAGTGTTTTCACACCTGCACAAAAGGTCTTGTATTGTAATATTACTGAAATAATACAAGAATGTAGTCATTGTATTTTGTGAATAATGTTGTTATATTACAAGAAGTAACGATATGATTAGAATAAAATCTTAATAATATGGGAATAAATTCATTATTTCAAGAATAATGTTGCAATATTACAACTTTAATCTTGTCATATTGTTTTATTGTAGTAATATCATGACTTTATTCTCATATTAGAAGTTTGATCTCATTATTTTGACTTTATTCTCATACTTTAATCTTATAATTTTATTACTTCTTCTCATAATTTAAAGCTTAATTTCTTAGCGTGGCCTTAGCCTAGTTACCCATGGAGTGTTGTAGAAGATTTTCTTTGTTATTTTCTCGTGTGTGTGTGGTAATGTGGCCTTGTTTTCTTTTTCTTTATTTCGCCAAGTTAATTTCTTGTTTCTTACATTGATATTTGGATTGCTTGTTATATTTTGAAGTAATTTACTTTTCTTATTAAATTTAGTTTGGGTTAACTTCTGTTGCATCTTTTTCTGATCTTGTGTTGCTTTTGAGGTGACATTACCACTCATACCCAGAGACGCCCACTGCAGCAGCACAGGTGTTCTCCATTAGCTAAGCAGCGTGCAGACCGGGAAGCCGGTAATAAAGAGGTAGCTGTGCAGTTGAAGCAAGAGACGGAACCGGACAGATCACAGATGTAGGAGCAGCAGGGCAGCGGGACTGGTGGACTGGTTGCCGCAGAGATTCATCCAACTGGTCGCCGTCGAGAAACGGACGACCGGGTGTTGGAGCACGAGCGGCCGGATCGCCGCTGAGATGTGCTGCTGTGAACCGTCAGGATGTGAAGTCTTTTCACCAGACATTATTCATTTTAAATATGCAACCAGCATGTTAGTTATCTATATTTGATAGTTATTATTGTTGTTGGGGCTGCATGATTATAGAAAATATTGCGATTGCAATATCAGTTTCAAAATTTCAATATTTGCTTCTTCTCTTACTCATACCACCATATGCAGAGGACAGTCATCTGCATATGGTGTGAGCATCTCCTGTTATGAGACTGTCCAGCTGGATAAATGTTACATAAACATGAAAAAAATAAGTTCATAACACTTGAAACATACTAGCCAACAATTATTGCATTCCCAACAGTCTTGCAATATGAATATTGCACACTGATAATGTGACGACTATATGTTGGTGTCATATTATTGTGCAGTCCTATTTTAAATCAAAACTTCAGAATGTTTGAGTTTATTGACACTCCATTCTGAGTAAAAGTATAGTTAGTTTTCCTGATTGATAATAGCTTTGAGTTAATAATAGCACTTACGCACAAACACGCCCTACCTTCAGAGAGGTTTTTACAGCAGTCTGATTGTGAGATTCCCCATGGAGGGATTGCCTGAAGAGAAAAACAGCAATTAAAGAATCTTGGTCCACAAAAGACAAAGTTGATGAAGTTATGGGTCAGAAAATTAGAATAAGAACCGAATGTGTGAAGAAAAACATAATCAAAAAGTCACTGAAAGTATAAAAAGCAGCATGAACCTACAAGAGAAGAAAATACATTTTTCAATGACATCAAAAGATTATATTGTACAAACATGATAATATAATAAATCACATATCCATAAAAAATAGTAAGTGGGTTCTGATGTGGAATAAATGCAAACCCTACAGTGTAGTTGTCTTTGTTAGGGGTTTCCACAAGCAGATTAGGGTCACAAAAACATAAAAATATTTTATGAATATTTATTATGCATAAAATAATCCAGGTCAAGTTTGATCATTCATAATGTTGCCGTTTTCAAAACAGGACCAACTTCAATTGTTTTTAAAGACTTAATCCACTTTGTGACGTTCAAATAAACAGCGAACTAGTCCTTTACTCTAATGCTCACATAAAAGCTAACAGTGAATTGCTAGGTTAAGCATTGTCCTAGCTTGTTTATTTCAGTATTAGTCTGGAACAAACTCACATCTAAAAAGAACCGTCGTTTTAGACTTTGAGTGAATCCAAACAAACACACAGAAAACAATAAGGTAACGTGTCAGTTATTTCAGCTAACGTTCACTAGCTATCTACTAGCCAAAACAAGCCGAAACAGATACATAAATTAGCAGTTTGAACAAATTAAACCTGCCGACCTTTTCTGGAAAGCAACGCTGCCGACTCACTCGCTTCCATATTTACTAAAGTTAACTTCCTTATTTCCACTTTACTAAAACTTTTAAGAGTTTAGTTTCAGAAGTGCTGAATAATCAGACGTTAAACTGAGTCCATAAGAACTGAGCTCGCGCATCCGCATTTGAAACTACCGCGAGTGTTCTCCTCCTCTTCACTGATTGGACAGTCTGAACGTTTGAATAAAAAAATTGTTCCAAGGACAATACGCTTGCGCACAATTATTGTGCTGATTGGGGGAAAGATGTAAACAAACCACGAAATGAAGACAGACGTTTCTGGGATTCTGCATTTTTGCTCCGGAATAAAAAAAATGAACAAATACATACTTTATGTTTAGTTAACATGTTAAAAAAGGCAATTACGATGAAAAACATTTTGTGCAAAATTTGGGCGACTTTGTTAGAATAAACGCTATATGCTTCAAGCCTATGATAGATAATATTTGTCAAGGTTCCTGAAATAAAAATCTGATTAAAATGAGACACATACAAAGCAAGATCTACAGAGTTCAATTAAATTGTATTTTATGGATATAAGTCAGTTGAATAATTAAACAAATGTGATTCAACATATACAAATATATACAATATATACAAATATAAAGTAATGTAGAGTAATGATCATGTAAAATGGATGAGGATTATTTAACCATTTTTGGTTGTGTATGAACTGATGCTGCTGTATATAAAGTGCAATGCAAAAGTACTCATACTTTTGCATTGCACTGAAAATGCTAAAGTATTTGCATACTTTTGCAACCTAATGGACTATAGCAATCCGTTTGGTTGCTATAGTCAACCTAACAGATAGACTATAGCAAATCAGCAGATAACACATTATTTTTAAATTTGTATTAAATTGATCATCTAAAAAGTGTGCATTTGTATAATTAGTGGATTAATTGCTTTCTAATAGTACATGGAGATGTTGCGTGACTTCATTATATCTCTGCCACTATGTTTAAATCAGCTGTAGTGCTAGTGATCCTGCAGTAACAACTTTCTCTAATTAAAGGCTAATTATTCATCTTTTCACTTTTTGTCATATTACCTTCTCACAGACACTAACTTGGTTGTGTATGAACTGATGCTGCTGTATTGTGCAAAACACAATGTCCGGTTAGGGGTTTATTTTTATATATGGAACCTCAAGTGAATCCAGCAGCTCCAGGCATTGCATCATAAACACAGAGAAAAGTCAGGAAAAGCCTTAGAATGAGGCATGAGGGACAGAACCAGGCAGAACCACCAGTAAACCTGTAGGGTTCTGATAGGAACATCTGGACCAATCTGATCTCTGATTTATGATGGAGTTTGATTATGAAGGGTTTCATATGCGAGAAAGAGAATTTTAGATTCTGTTCTGAATTTATGAAGAGAAGTAAGTAAGGACCTGGTGGATGATACGAAACAACAAACTAAAATAGTTCTTTGCATCTAGGATAATGGAAACAAAGGTTTTTAAAAGTTTGGGAATCTCTGCTTTACCAGACCAGTCAATCCAGACCACATGATTGAAATCTGCTGCCACCTAGCGGCAGCTTCCTGACATGCACAATAGCTGATCAGCGTCTGTTACACAGATTAATATCCTGATTTTAATTCATTGATATTAAAATTTAAAAGATTCTTGAACAAATATTTCAATTCCTTTTTAAAGAAGAACATAAAACATTTTTATTGCCTAAAGTAGCTTTCCTTTAGCTTTCCTGTCCAAACCTGGACAGCCTTCAGTTCGCCTACAGAGCGAACCGGTCAACAGAGGATGCTGTCTCCATCACTCTGCACACAGCCCTGACCCATCTGCAGCATCCCAACACCTACGTCAGGATGCTATTTGTAGACTTCAGCTCAGCATTTAACACCGTCATCCCAGACAAGCTGGTGCTGAAGCTACTCGAGGTGGGGCTGCCCGCTTCACTGTGCCACTGGATCAGAGACTTCCTCACCAACAGGCCTCAGGTGGTGAGAATAAGTGGCTCAACATCGTCCCCACTGGTCCTCAACACAGGCACGCCGCAGGGCTGTGTGCTCAGCCCAGCTCTCTTCACCCTGTTTACACACGACTGCGTGGCCATCCACCCCACCAACACAGTCGTGAAGTACGCGGACGACACAACAGTAGTGGGTCTCATTTCAGACAACAACGAGACCCACTACAGAGAGGAGATTCTGCAGCTCACTCAGTGGTGTTCAGCCAACAACTTGGTGCTGAACACAGGGAAGACCAAGGAGGTCATTGTGGATTACAGAAGGTCCAGGAAGACGGATCACTCTCCCCTTCTCATAGATGGAGAAGTGGTGGAACGTGTGGACAACATCAAGTTCCTGGGCCTTCACATCACGTCTGACCTCTCCTGGAACACAAACACCTCCCACCTGGTGAAGAAAGCACAACAAAGGCTCTTCTTCCTCAGGAAACTGAGACGGGCTGGACTTTCCTCACGGCTGCTCGTGAACTTTTACAGGGCGATGATCGAGAGCATCCTCTGCCTCAACATGACTGTGTGGTATGGTAGCTGCACAGCACTGGAGAGGAAACAACTGACACGGGTGGTGAGAACAGCACAAGGCATTGTGGGATGCCCCCTCCCAGACCTGGACTCCATTTACACAGACCGGGTCAAGAAGAGAGCTGGATCCATAGCCATGGATTCCAGCCACCCGGGCCACAGACTGTTTGTGCCGCTGCCATCAGGCAAGCGGTACAGGAATATACGGACTACAACAAATAGACTGAGAAACAGTTTCTTCCCCACAGCCGTCAGAGCCATTACTCCCTGCCGCCCCCCCCCTCCCATACATATCATAACCTCGCAGTCACACATACATATCCCCCACCCCCACACAGCCACACTGTTCTGCACTTTGCACTGTCACATCATCTGCATTTTGCCATAATTGGACCTGCTGCTACTTCTTTGGATGGTTGAGTGCCTTTAGTTAATTTAGTTGTATATATTGTTATTATTATTATTGTGTGTTTGCTTATTTATACTGTATATATTTGACCTTTTGCACGGGAGCTGCAATGGAAATTTCGTTGAATTCTGTTCAATGACAATAAATGCTATCTATCTATCTATCTATCTATCTATCTATCTATCTATCTATCTATCTATCTATCTATCTATCTATCTATCTATCTATCTATCTATCTATCTATCTATCTATCTATCTATCTATCTATCTATCTATCTATCTATCTATCTATCTATCTATCTATCTTAGCGACCGCTTGATTAGCTGTAGCAAAGGATGAATCTGTAGCTAAAAAAATACCGCTAACATTTTAGGATGATCGTCAAGTGATCTGTGGGTCACCGGTTCGAATCCCCACTTCGACTCTCTGTTGTGTCTGTGTGCAAACACTTCATAGGCCTGCTCCTGGGGCCACCAGCAGGTGGCGCTGGAGCATGACATCAATACGGTGTAGAGCTTATCTGTTGATTATTTTTCTTGCATTAACTGATCATTAATTGGATGCAAATGGTCCTTAATGGGGCATTTTTACTTCTTTTTCTTTCTTTTTATATTTTTACATAATTTAATCAGGTAAACCTAAAACTGACACTTGAGAATTTCTGGGTAGAACATTATGACATTACACCCAAAGTAGATTTTACTTCTTAGATGCAAATATGACTAATTTTTGAACAGTTTTGGCTTAATTACTGCTCTGACTATGTTGTTTGTTCAGTAAATGGCCATTTTTGTTGAGTCTGTATACTGAGTTGATTGTCTGGGTAATAAATTCATCTCGGTTAATAATTGATTCAGCTCTACCGTTGTTACTCTGTAGCCTTTCTACAACTGAAAAACAAAAGTCAGGTAAATCGTACTGGATTAGCTGACCTTTCTTTATGGAAAATCAGTATCGCTAAAATGTATGGCAGGTTCAAAAGTTTAAAGCTGTTGGAGGTTGATCCAAATATATCTATATATTGTTTCTCATTTAAGTTAAGGAGAATAAACACATTATACGTATGTTTTAAATGACAAGTTGTGCTCACTCTGCAGAGCAACTACATGTTGTACTGTAAATAATACACATAATACATAAATAATATAGATATTTTGGATCTTTATTTAATACATTTGCATGTTTTCTAAACAGTGATTAACAAGCGGATTTCCAGATCATGAATATAATATGAGCAGTTTTGCATAAATACATAAATAAATATTAAAAATCAAGTCATAAATATTAAGCCAAACATATTCACACAGTAATGCTTCTTGGACGGCACAATGGCGCCACCTTGTGTAGAAATTTGACAAAGTCAATACATTAGGCAGTATCCTTTCTGTACTTGGTACATACAGTGAAATACTACGTTGAACACACACACGTCCATCCAGCAGAGTGTGGTTGTGCTGTTAGCGATCCAACTGATGAGCGCCTCCTTCAGGCCGGGTTCAGCTCTGCCGCTGGATGGAGAAGGTTCTGTAGCGGGAGGCAGACTCCTGGCACATGGCCACAGGTCGGTTGTTGTCGGTGGCGGTGCTGATGTACCAGTTTGGGAAGAGAGCGGACATCAGAGTGCTGATGTTCACCGCCATGTCCCGTTTGTAGAACAGGAAGCGCCTCATGTCGCTCTCTACGCTGATCTCAGAGAGGCTCGCTTTGTCCTCCACTTCCTGGAAATAAACAAAAAAGATCAGTCAGAAAGTTTTTCACTGGAACTTTCAGATGATTTAATGTCTGCAGATCGCTGGCGGTGGGATTAGAGGGAGGAGCTTACCTCCAGATGCAGCGTTGGTTTGTCGCCATCCTTGTGGCAGGACAGGTAGAAGTCAGTGTCTCTGATGCCCAGAACCACAGGCTGGCCCAGCCCAGTGTCGGGAGTCAGGTGAACGTAAGTCGCCATGTTCAGGTAAACTGAGGAAAAAATCAATAAAATATGTTAATAAATGAAGAAAAGTCATAGTCACTGAAAAAATACAAAATATTAAAAAATTATTTTCTGGTCTAGTTTCTAGTGCAAGTATATTAGTGGACTTGAAATTTAAAAGAATAACTTACAAGTACTGTTTCAGCAAGAATTAAAAGATTTTTTAAGTAAGTAATTCTACAATATTGTTTAAAAAAGTTGCAGATTAATTTGTGGAAGAAGTATTAGTATCAACCTGTAAAAAGATTTCCATTATTACTTTATTTGAAGAAATACTCATCAAAATAATCTGCCAATGAAGCTGATACTTTTTCATCAATATTAAGGAATTATTAACTTAAAACAAGCTCCTATATGTTGCTTAAAAGTTACTTTTATTTTAGTTTTGACTCATATCTCAAGTGTACTATGATAACTGCACTAGAAACTACATCAAAATACTTGGTAAGACTTGGGGTTTTGCAGTGCTCTCTATATTTTCTGTAAGTTTATTTGAAATTATAAATGTCTAAGCAACACAAACTATCAATTTAGTTGCATCTTAACTCCTTTTTTCTTCAGTTTATTCTTAAAATTAAAAACTGAGGTTATGCAAAGTCTAAATATCTGATCTGACAGGAAGAGGAAAGTTTGCAGAATTAAAATCCGGTTTTACCTTTGCGGCTGTCGTTGCCTCCCTGCAGCATCACTGCCAGAAGCTCCATGTTGTTCCGGACCAGAACCAGGCTTCTTTTCTGTCCGTCCGTCACAGAGCAGGGATGTTCTTCCCTCCTGCTGAACTGACCCGGTCCAGCTGAAGTCCTCTCAAAGATGAATCTCTCTAAATGAAGAAGTACGCCTGGTTAGTTTGCTATTATACTTTTTAAAAATGGACCAATTCCTAATTGCACTTTCTCAATCATTTGAAAGAAGGTTTGCTGCGGTTTATTTTTTGCATGTTTGACCATCGTAGTCACATAATTGTTTTAGTCAGAGTCAGTTTCTTTATTATTTATTTTACATTGGCTGTTCTGACTGAACAAATTAAAGTTGTATTTACATGTTTGACCAAGATTGTGAAGCTGTTAATTGCAATTAAATGTGCTGTATTGGTGCAGAGTTTTTTTCAATCGATAAATTGAGAAAAAAAAAAAAAAAACATTCTATAAAGAATTGCAATTTCTTGTCCTGGAAATTTAGAATCGATTCAAAATGTTCAAAAGTCAATTTTAGTCTGCTTAATTTTGAATAATATTTAGAAATTTTCTTTTTATTTAAGATAAAGGAAGGCAGCTAGGCTAACATTACACTGGTAATAGAAGTTACAGAATTTTATGCACAAACTTATTTTGTTTAAAGTGTGAAATCGTAGTGTATCAAATCAGTAAGCAAATGTTTATTTCAAAGAATTGGCTTAAAATGAATGTCCTTTTTGTTTGCACTATCTTTTCTCTTGTCAGTCAAATAATAGAATCTGAGCTTACCTTCCACCACGCTCTCCAGCATGATGCTGAGCAGGCTTTCGTCGCTGAAGTCGGGACTCAGGACCGACTCTGACATGCCGGCCTTCAGCCTCTCCATGGCGATGATCAGGTTGGCGACGCACCTCATGGATGGGGGCTGATGGGAAATCTCCAAATCTACTCCTTTGGGCATCTTCTTGGTCCACATCTGGCTGATGCTGCAGTTCTTCTTGGACTCCATCTGGATTGTGATTTGAAAACAAAAGTTCTGTAGGGAGAAAAAAGACCAAAAATTAAATGTTGGTTAAATTCAAGCTTGTAGAAACCAGCAGAAGCTAAATCAATACCCTAGTTTAGCTTTCTAGGAATATTTGCAGCTGAAGCTCCAACAAGTAAAGGCCAGTTTACCTGAAGAAGGCGACTGAAGAGAAGCTGTGCTGCTGGGTTTGCTTTGTTATCAGTGGTGCTGATGTTCTGCCTGTCTGAGCTGACCTGCTGGCCTTTTAAAGACACGGAGAGGGAAGTTTTCTCAGAGCGGATGTGGGACGGCTCACTGCTGCGCTCACTGGTGATGCAACCTTGTACTTACTGAGGATGATTGCAAAATAAAGTGCAAAATAGTTAAGAGCAACAATAAAACCTGCTCTGACACGTAGGACTCGTCACACGACAACATGCGAACCTTCAGGGCCGGTTTCTGTTTTACAGCTCAGAGTAAATAATACCTCGATCTTCCACTTCATGGGCTTCCACTGTTTTATAACCAGCTGGCAAAGCAGCAGGAGTTGGTACTAGAAGTGAATCTAAAAAAAGAAATAATTTCCCATTTTTAGAACAAATTTTAGCAGCAGCTTCCCTCCAAAAGAAAGTTTACATAAATGTAAAACCCAATAAATTAAAATTAAAATCTGTGTATATGATATAGAGCTAGGTAACTAGATAGATGGACCACATCACAGTTCATTCTATAATGTGTGTAAAAATGTATACATAATTTAAAATGCATATACATTATATTGTATATACATTATATCTATAGTACATAATGATAACTCCAAAATCATCTTGAAATTATGATCTTGTGATCTCACTCCAATGGCTGAATAACTTTAAAATCCATCCAATATTCATTTGGTAAACAGAGCGCTGCTGTGTGACGTCAACCATCTTCTTCTGCGCATGCCGGTCGCTTTGGGGTCTGATTGGATGAGGAGTCGGACCAGGACTGGTGGGATTGGGATGTGATGCGCTTTGCTAGCGTTACCATTAACCATATCATTGCACAATTTGATATTTCAAGCATAAATTCGGTTAATGGAAAATCGACCATTTAAAAAAAAATAAAAAAAGGTTTTTCAATAAAAAAGTTTTGAGGTGATTGTTTTTGGCTCCATCAAATTATGTTCACTTCACAAAATTGCAATGGAAACAATTGTTTTGGCGTCATTTAAGTCATATGATTAACAACTGGACGCTGCCTTTAATGAAAACCACGAAGAAGAAATCAACCGGAAGTATTTGGAGGATCTTGGTCCTGCATCTTTTTTACATTAATTTATCCCATGAACAAACTTATTTACATGTCATTTTAATTATTTTTCTTATTTAGTAGAAACACCGCAATTGTGAAATTGTGTTTAACGAAGTACTGGCATCGTTTTGTGCACATTTGTAATGGAACAGACTGCTTTCATAAGCTCATATTTATAATTTTCAGCCGTTGTTTACATCCAGATTCAGAAGGTCTGGCTTCTTCTGGGGCAGAATTAGGACCCATGTAAAAGACGATATTAAATGACTGGTTAATGTTTTAACAAAATAAACTTGAAGTACCTGCGACATCCTCTTGCTGCTAAGCTAACTGCGACTTCACAAGGAAAAGTCATTTCTTCTTATTATTATTATTATTATTAAGGCCGTTGGCAAGCAGCTTTTAGATGTGCATTAGCGCCATCTACTGGAATGGAGTATGAAACGGGATGCTAAATGTAATACCATAGACATGAATATCTATATTACACAGATTTTAAGGATACTTCCGGCTGAACGTATCAAAATAAAAGCACTAACCGTTCTGTTCATTGAGAAGTTTAGCATTTGTTTACTTACTAAAACGTGCCTCATTATGTTATAATCTACTTGCTAAATTTGAACAACTTTACTATTAAGAATTGAGAATAAAGGTAAAATGTTTCCCAATACTCTTAAAAAATCCAGTTCAGTGTGAGAAGAAAACCCTCTTCTCACTTAGACTCTCCCTTGACTTAGACTTGGATAACTGACATGTACCAAGTTGGTTTAGACCTTTTTTCTCCCCTTTGTACATAGAATCTCCATTTGAGACTGATATTAATTATTTAACCTCCATATCAAAATATATTCATGAAACAGACCTGCAAATGTTTAAAATCTTAATTTTATACATATATTCATGTAAAAAAAGTACTAATTATGCAGCAATACTGTCTGGCCAGCATGTTTTACAGGAAACCTGATCCCAGTTTGTAACTGAAAAACCTTTGTCAAGTTAAGATTTAGTTTTTTAGTTTTTCACTGTGGTAAATTACAACTTGACCTGCCAAGGTTTGGTTTTAGGATGTGTTCACACCAGGAAAATCCTTTGGTCCGCTCGTTTGGGCCGAACCAAACGGACTTTATTTTATTCGTTTGGTGCAGTTTGCTTTCATATTGTGCTGTTTGGAATCAGACTATAATTTGTAAATAATATTAAAGGTGACAATCTTTGCTCCTACTGGACGGAGCACAGACCCAAAGAAAACAAACTTTGGAAGTTGTGGGTTTCAGTACAATCAGTACGTGCAGTGGTAGTGTCAGCGACAACGAAGAGCTTATTTTTACTATGCTGCCAGGCAACGGTGGCTGGTGAAGTCCAAAAAGACTTGGATGGGATCGATTCTGGTCTGTATTTGTTCACACCCAAGGCAAACAACACCAGGAGTCATTTTGAAGTGGACCGAGACCAAATCAAAAAGTGGGTCTCAGTCTGGTTGTTTGGTCGGCATCAGATCTGGTTTGAGTGTTTTCACACCTGCACAAAAAGTCTGGACCAACGAGGGAAATGAACTCTGGTCCTGTTCAAGCAAAGTAAATGTGTTATTATCATTATTATTATTATTATTATTATTATTATTATTATTATTATTATTATTATTATTATTATTATTATTAATAATAATAATAATAATAATAATAATAAATTCCTGCGTAGACTGTTGGTCTGCTACGCCTCCAAACTTCTGCTCTTAAACATTTCTGCTGAAATTTTCTTATTTACTGGACACATTTGCTCTGTAAGTTTTCAGATTGGTTCTCGTGTTCCAGTTTGATGTTTTATGTAAAACTTCATGGGTTTTTAGCAGAGCTCAGGTCTGTTTGCTACCTATATTTTCTCTCCATACTTGGAACTGTAAAAAAAAACTCATAAAAATGATGATATATGCCCTTCAAGTTTATTTATAATGTGACTAAACACCATGAGAGTTTGGTTGAAATGTTGTCAGATGACTTCTGAAGAAGGAAGAAAATAAAGTGAAAACTTTCTGCTATTAAAATATATCTCAGGAAAAGTTCATCAAGTGCAATTACAAATTTTCTCCAGTTTCATTTTCTAATTGTTCTACGTCTTTGAGTGTCTCTGTGTGACTTTGTGGTTCTGTTAATTTGAATAAGAAAATTTCCAGCGGTTTTCCTGACCCTGTTCATTGTTTAGAGTTGCTTAACATCGGCTGCCTCTTTATTTCCTCATCTGGTGTCAGACAGAGGAACTGCGTCACTTTACAGGCTGAAAACCAGCTGGCTCCGGTCCAGCAGGATTCCCACCGCAGAGCTGCATGAACCGTCACCCTGGGGGTTTAGCTTTCATGTAGAGAGCAAAATAAACATTTAAATAAACAACAACACAACAGCCAAGCTAGTAATTTACATTTTTATATTCCAGAATTCACATATGAGAGAAGAAAACCGCTAACAAAATCATTTATTTTCTTTCGTGGAGTGAGTTCCTAAAAACGAACAACTAATATGAGGGTCATAAATACTGGTAGAGAAAACAACAACTAAACCTGCAAATTATAGCCACTGTTAAAGCTAAGTAGTCATAAAATACAAGCTATTGCATCATTATCAAACATTAACACGAGTAAATTATTAAACTTTTACAAAAGATAAGAATGTCTGATCCCAGTTTTGACCAAAAACAATTTAGTTTTATGACTTTATGACTGTTGCGTCAGTATTTCCTGTCACTGGTGAAACATCTCAGCTGTTCGGACGCGGACCTGATCTCCACCTCTGGGGCTTCAGCTCTGTGACAACAGGACTTCACATAAGAATGTGTTAAACTGCTAAACGTACTCATAAAGATGATCTAAAAACTGCTTTTCATATAAATATCCATTCAGTATTTGTAGGTGCAACAGATGAAAAATAATTATTAAGATCAGCAGACTGGTTATGGAGAATATAAAACGGTTTACTGTGGAGATATTCACTGATTTAAAAACATCCATTAACACCACCAGAGAAATCTGAACTGTTTTTCCCATTAATGAAGGTTTGGTAGATTAAACTAAAGCTTAAACCTTTGTGGTTGTTTCTGTGGTTCTGGTTGTATGTTTGAAATAAATAATACATTTAATTTAGTTGTATGTTTGGTCAATATTCACTTTTTATATTTTGGATATTCATGCTGTGTTATTCAATTTTTTTTATTTTTTCAGCTTTTTTCCTTTTTTCTTTTCTTTTATCTTTTCTATTTTCCCCTTTTTCCTCCTTTTTTCTTCTCTTTCCTTCATTTTTTCCTGTATTCCTCTTCTCTTCTTTTTGCTACTTTCTATTTTTCTATTAATTAGTTACATTATTGTGACTTTTTGTTGGTTCCATAAGAAGTTCTCCATGTTTCATAGCTGATAAAGAAGTTGTATCCAAACAGAGTTTCAGGATATCGACATTGTCATCAGAGGCCTGAGAGGCGTTTCCTGGGAAACGCTGCTGTAAGTGAGTCAGATCAGAAACAAATGATAAGGCTGAATGTGTTTCAGGTGACGCATGGAGGGGGAAAGAGTTGAAATGCTTTTAGTGACAAACCTGCAGAAAAGGGAAAAACGTCACAGTGCTGCAGGGCGGGTGACAGAGTCCACAGAGGTCTGAGGGTCAGTAGGGGTCACACTGATGACGCTCTGAATAATCACTGCGCTGGTTTTATAAACCCAACACAGAAACAAGCTGCAGCCTGAAAACCAGCAGAGCCGCAGCGAACCGGCGCTTCATGTGAAGCAAAACGCTGAAGACACAAACAGGATCATCAGTCGGACATTTTTCTGTAATATTCAGACTTTCTGAATTTGAGGTTTCCATGAGCGATGAGGCCTGTCGCAACAAATCAGTTAACTGCAGGAATAATTTATTTATGATGATAACATCTTCAGTTTGATGCTTCAGTCTCAACTGGCCATTTTTAAAGGACATTTTTTTGTTTACAGAGACTTCATAATTCATTTTCTTTGTTGTTTCATTTATTTATTTTGAATATTTAAAATGTCTCCCAGTTCCAGTCTTAAATGTTCATTAGAATTTAAAGTTTATAGATCTTTGAGAATCTGTTCTTTATTATTAGGACATTATATTACTTGTAAATTGTCTAAAAACAGAAATATTATCATCTATCACAATAACGTCTGGGCCAATTTATCATCCAGTAAACTGTGTAATAGTGACAGATCTGTATATGAGTCATAATAAAAAAAATAACAGACATAAATGCTCTGAACAGATCATTGCGTGTGATAAATCAATATGTTTGACATTCACTTGTTGACCTGAATTACTGAGTGACATGAGTGTCACCAGCAATGAAACACGCCGAGTAATTATCTAATCCTTTTATGTAGTTTCAGTTAAAAACTTTAAAATTCAAAAATATCTGCCGTCATGTGTCAAACGCAAGGTTCGAGGGCCAAATCCGGCCCGCCGTAGCTTTTTATATGGCCCTCTTGACTACATCAATAAGTCCCTCCAGTTTTTAACAGATCAACAGAAAAACAAAATCAACAAATCCCCACTTTATTTCTGATTTTATTGAAAGTTTTTCTCAAAATTGGTCTAATACGTCGGGTTTAAATAATTGCTGCCTCGGCCTGATATGGCGATGAATAAAAAGTCACATTTAACATCACATTTTAGCGGAAATGTTGTAAATTATTTTTTACAAATATTAGTAAATTACCACCACAAAATCTATGATTTTGATTACCAGAAAACACAAAAACAATCATGAAATCCTGGAGGGACAACTATTTATTGATATTTTAACAGTTTAATGGAAGTATCAATGCATTCTGGCACAACCGGCCCTTTAAGAACTGCCAGGTTTTTTATTTGGCCCAAAATGAAACAGAGTTTGACACGCCCGCCATAGAACATAAACTGTCTAAGACTTTAATCTTATATAAAATGAACCAGACAGAGAGAGACGCAAACGTTCAGTCTGACGTCTCGTTTGAGAAGAAAACCTGGAAAATCTGGACTGTCAACATCAAATCAAACAAAAGCAGTGGAAATTTCTGATTTGTCTCAAGCCAACATAATTTGAGGATGTGTCTGCAGCAGGTATAATGATCCGGGCGTGGTGCCACCGCCTGCTGCGGTTGATCCTGCGTGAATCACTCACATTTAATTGCTGCTGTGTAATGTAACAGATCAGGTTGGCACTGGGAAATTTGTTTCTACGCAGTAGTTTCACACTTTCACATCTCCCTGAAAGTTCAGGACAAATAAGGAAGCAAGTATTCACAGAGGTGACGCAAAGCAGCTGCTGAAGGTTTAAAATCTGTGAAGTCACACATGGCAAAGCGTGTGAGCAACAACGAGGGATTTTTTCAGCTTTTCACACATCTTCAAACTCCTGATACTAAATAAAGAAACAGCTTTGACTAATAAGTCTGCCTACAGTGGAATATACAATGGTTATAAATACTATATTACACAAAAAGTGAGAAATTCTTAGATTATGTTTGGACCTCCTGTTGTTACTCATCTAGTTACTTCAACGTGGCGTACTGCTGAGTCTCTGCGTCACTAAATGAGTAACACTCATCAAAAACAGAAGTTGAGTAAGAAAAAGTAAAAAATAAACAATTTGGTCAAAAACATCAAAGATAAACGACGAGTAAACAGTTGGATGATGAAAGAATCTGAACTTTATGCCACAAGAACAATATGGGCCAGGACCGTGGGTTGTTTTGGTTTTTATGTTTGCTTTCTTACTTCCTTATTTATTCATAATTAGCCTTGGTTTCTGTTTTTACATTTGACCAGCCTTTCTTAATATTTGTGTATTTTTTTAGGTTCATTCTGAGACCTCTCCCTCAGCCTGCCTTCTGCTCTCTCCTCACAGCTGCACCCTGTTATGCCAACGATCTGATCGCCCCATGACAGTCTGAGCAACACAGATCAGGTTTTTACAAATGTGACCCAATTCTCTGGATTGGGTTACATTCCAATCCAGATAAACTTGATTGGTTCATTAATTGATTGAAGCAAATTCACAAACATATAGAGAAAAATATCTCAGGTTTAATAGTCCAGAGAATTGGATGTGGTTCTAAATCCGATCTTTTTAAACATAATCTGTACGGCCAGGTTGCAAACATCCGACCTGAACGTCTTTGACACTCGACAAACGTCACTATTCTGCATCCTGATACGTGGAAACTGGAAGAAAAACAACAACCATGGCGGACGGGTAATCCAGATTAATTTGTTAATGTGCTGCTTTTAAAATCGCAAGATACGCTCCATCGTTAGCATCCATAATTACATCTACAGCTACATGTGACGTGACAGCGCCCTCTACTGCACATGTTTGACACTTTCAGGTCGTTTCCTGTTCACATTAGGAGATCATATACAAGTAGCTTATGTTTGGAAATGTGAACAACCACAGAAAAAAGCATGAAGGCCTGCAGAGTGAACGCAGCTGAAGTAAATGATACATGAACATGAAGACAGGTTGTGCTTCATAACAGAGCAGCAAAGCGTATGAGGTCACAACATGCCTCCACTGGTTTTCGCATCCTGACATTTTAGAATGTCAGTGGAGTTTAAAAGATGGAAAAGGAGCGGTGACTGGAAGGAAAAGAGTAAAGCTCCGGAAACAGACGCAGGTAAATGTGCAAAATTTGGCAACTTTTTCACAAAAATGAGCTTAGGATGTCAAATGAGGATGATGAAAACTGGAACAGCAAATTCAATTGTGGGCCGTTGCATCATTTAAATATTTTTATGATGCTACATAACTGTCTTCTAGTCAGAAGAAAGATGCCACAGGTCCAGAGGTAGGATTACTCACTGACTGAACATTATTAGAAATAATATAATGATTTTTAATGAAACGTTCCCTGAACCGCCAGATGATTACAACTGAACTGAAATGGATCTCTCAGCTCCTCTGGTTCTGGTTCTGCTCTGCACCCAGAACCAGAACCAAACATGGAGAAAGCAGCATTCTGGGAGTTTGTTCCACAAACCTGGAACAAACTTCCAGAAAACTGCAAAACAGCTGAAACACTGACTTTCTTTAGATCCAGACAAAACCCTCCTGGTTAGAAGCTGCGTTTGAAACATGAAACACTAACCAACATATTTGATGTAACGATGACTTTGATTTTGGCTCTTGACAAAATGTAATTTGTTTGTTACTAGTTTTATAATTGGTAAAGTACTTTGAACCAGCTTGTTGCTGAAATGTGCTACAAATCAACTTGATTGATTGATTGAGAGGATTTTCTAAAAACGGAAGATTTCTGCTGATCGTTATTTTCACAATGTGACTTATTGTCCTGGCTTTACACTACAAAAATGCAAAATTTTACCAAGTATTTTGGTCGAGTTTCTAGTGCAAATATCTTAGTACACTTGAAATAAGACAAAACTGACATACAAGTAACTTTTTACTGAGATACATCAGTTTGTTTTCAGTCAAAAATTCCTCATTATGGATTAAAATGGACTAATTCCATTGGCAGATTATTACACTTCTAACAAGGCATTTTTACCCTTTTATAAGAGAAATAATCTGCCTGGCAATTTTTCATCAATATTAAGGAATTATTGATTTCTTGTTGAAAAGTTACCGAGTTTGTAATCCGAGCCGGATATGGAGGGCAGAGGGAAGTTTCTTACGACAGCAGTCATGTAACGGCACATGTCCAAACTAACAGCGGTCGTGATAATGGTTGGTTTCAGTCGTGGCATCATAAAGGTGGTTTCATCACATCCTGTTTACACACATTCCTTTGCTGCTCTCTTTGTTTTGCGTCTGGAGTCAAACTGGTGGAGTTGCTTTCGCAGAAAAAATTCCCAGTGATGACACAAGTTTCACCTCACCTCTGGGAGTTTTACGGGCTCTTATTTCACCCACTTCCCAGAGCAGCTGCATTTCCTCTTCTACAGGTGAGGTGTGTCTGGAGGCTGAATTATCTCTTGATACTACAGTTACCATCAGTGTGAAGCAAAAACAGGAAATATTATCATTTTATGCTTTCTAGTGTCTTAGCAAGAACTCATACAGTGAAATAGGTTGAAAAATGTCAAAGAAAACAAGAATAAAAACTTTCAAACATTTGTAGCGAGGGCTGAAACAAGAAGATAACAAGTCAGTTCAAAGTGTTTTAAAGTTTTTTTAAATTAAAAGTTTGGTGATTTAGAAACTAACTAAAGTATTTTAAAGTTTATTATTCAACTTTTTTTGTCTGTTAAATGTTTTAGTTCATTTCCAGGAACAAAAATGAGACATTTCTTCTAAATCTGAATAATTTTTCTGTGTTTATCCAAGTATAAAGGACAGATGTCACTGGATGTTTGTCACATGGCTTACTAAGAAAAATAACAGAAAAACTCTTTGTGCTGTACTTAACCTTTACTGTTTAAGAAAATATAAACTGGCCATACGACTACTAAAAGTATTCATCTGCACCACAAATGGCCCTCGGGCCGCACTTTGAGCACACCTGATTTAGAGTTACCAATTAAATGATGGCTCTGGACTGAGGAAGGAAGTCAGAGTACCAGGAAAGAACCCAAACATGCACAAGGAGAACATGCAGAAAAACCCCGAGCTGGGATTTGAACCCAGGACCTTCTATCTGCAAGGCAGCAGCAACATTTTTAAATAGAAAATAAAAACAAAACCCTCTAAAATTCTAATTTACATCTATGGGTGTCGGGGTGTGTAGGCGTGTGTGTGCGTGTGCAACAGGTTTTTATATCCTTATGGGAACCCATTTCTGTCTACAATGTGGGGTTGTGAGGACCATTGCTCTTTGTGGGGACATTTTCTTGGTCCCCATGAGGGAAATTGTCTGTAGAAATTAATGGAAGTCAATGTGAAGTCTCCACAAGTGATGAAAACATGACTGTGTGTGTATGTGTGTGTTTTCTAAAAAATATATGATATAATCATCAAACTGGTATTTTGCGGTTAGGTTTTAGTGATTAAAGTAAAACTGGAGATCATACAATAAAATATGTTTCCGTCCCAAATTGGTGACTGATATTTTTATGATGTAAAGCACTTTGAACTCTTTTTGCTGAAATGTAAAGATAAACTTGATTGGTTCATTAATTGATTGAAGCAAAATCACAAACATATAGAGAAAAATATCTCAGGTTTAATAGTAATGCTCTTCATCCTCAAACTCAGTAAGACATAAATTATAAAACAATATTTAGACACTTCTCTCTCTTTTTTAACAGAACGTATAAAGCATAACCAGTTTCCTCAGCCGTTTCATTTACATGAAAAATAAATTCAACATAATTACAGACATTCTTAAAAAAACAACCACTTATGAATACATTCACAGATTAAAATAAAGCCAGAATCTGAAGCAGGTGTGGTGACAAAGGGAAATCAGGTCCCAGCAGTCTGTTGGGTTGAGTTTGATGAATTCACCATGAAAACCTTCCAGCAGCTTCCAGCGCTGAGGCCAAAACACAGAGTCACGGTGCGGCCTCAGAGCGGCGCTGATGAAATCCCAGCCAGTAACTGGCTGTAGTTTTGTAAGCGTGTTGCAACTGCAGCTGAGCAAGGCATTTTGGTAAATTCCTCAAATCTTTGAAAATACTGCATTGATTGCTAAAGTGCTTTTATTTTTAACAACGGAAAAGGATTGTTTTTTTTGCTTTTCTTGCTCAGATTTTCTAAGAAGCGCACAAACTGAAACGTGACTGGATGAGGCCGGTTTGTACTGTACAAGCAGTACAAACCGGCCTCATATATATACTGTATATATATATATATATATATATATATTTATATATAAAATCAGTGACGTGCGGTCAGGGGAGGCAGAGCCTCACCTGTTATCATGAAGAATAATTTAATGATATATAGCTATTTTCATCCTGTGTTTTGTAGTATAAAGTATTTTTTTTATTTAGCTTTACCAATTTTGATTATTTTTTCTTCAAAATCACTGAATTTTCACATTTTCCCATTCAAATGCTCGGAAGCTGGTGAGACAGCAGCGAGTTGAGCCTCACCTGGGATTACGCAACCTCTCGCTAACTGCCCTTCTATGAGACCATGCTCCTCCTGTCTGAACGTCGCCGATAAAATGGCTAAAAAGCATTTAATATATGAACTGATTTTCCATCATTTAGCTAATTTATATAATGTACAGTGTTTGTTGTCACCAACTGTGTGTGTAACGTGTTTCCTGTGCTGAGCAGCGATCAGAAACCAGAGAACAGATTCGAGGTGAGGCAGGCAGTTCTCTGGCCTCATGGCAGGGGGCGCTCATGATCCCAGACATTGTGACTCCACAACTGCAGAGTAAGAGACAGTAACAGCGAGCTAGAAATACAGTAAATAAGTGAAGCTACACGCTTGGCTGCTCATAAAGATGGTCTTGAGTTGTACTTCAACAGGTTTTCCGTTTGCTGTGCAGCATAGCACTAAATTAAGAATATCTGTATTTCCAAGTTTCATTGAGTTTACAGAATTATTCTACCATGCAGCACGGCTATGGATGGCAT
The DNA here is from genome assembly GCF_003331165.1 of Xiphophorus hellerii. Classification (NCBI taxonomy): domain Eukaryota; kingdom Metazoa; phylum Chordata; class Actinopteri; order Cyprinodontiformes; family Poeciliidae; genus Xiphophorus; species Xiphophorus hellerii. The sequence goes on from NC_045683.1 coordinate 2,117,669, forward strand.
GTGAAATACAGTAGTCACTTCAATGTTGTCCGCATGTGTGAAATTTCCATATGTTAACAACATACAGGGGGTCTTATGAGTTTAATTAAGTCAGTGCCTCACTAGCCATGACCTCACCGCACATCACTGATATATATATATATATATATATATATATATATATTGTTATATATACTGTATATTGTTTCTACAATTGTACAAGCAATTATTTTAAAGCTTTATCCACTTCAACCCAGAAGAGGAGAAAGTTATGACTCTTTATGTTGACATGGAGTCAAATAGTTTCATCAAATTTTTAAAACTATGCTTCTAAACAGCAATAAAACACATTCAACAATGCAATTGTACAGATTTTTAACAAGTTTCACAAACTCAAAAATAAATGCACAGTTACCAAATTTAATCACTGCTGTATCAATATACAGCAGAAATAGCAAAAATATACAGCTTAGTTTCTGAAATCAACTTGAATAGAACATTACAAAGTTACTTGAGGAACACAAACTGATTTACAAAATTATAAAGACTTCAGTTTAGAAAGAAACTCAGAAATATAAATCACAAAAGATGCAAATAACTATTCTCAGACTGGAGCTAGAAAGCAAACAAAGGTTTCTTAAGGCACAGGAATCTAAAACTCCTGAACAGCAAAGTCAACAACAAGCAAAAAGCAGCTGCCAGAAAAGCTTTACAGAGCAGGAATTCATAATGTGCCGAGTCATGTTTTAATCCTGCGAAAAGCAGCATTTCTATCTGAAATAAAGGGAAGACCAAAGTTACTGCAATTTATCAACTGTACAAGCAATTATTTTAAAGATATTTTTAATGTAAATACGATTTTTATATTGTAATAATATTTACATTTATCAGCCACCACTATGACTTGAACTTCAGAAGCTAACTGTAAACACCAGGAGGAAAAAGCAGCTGATTAAAAAATGTGATCCGTCTGCCATGCTGAGCAACGTTAGCTTAATGATTCCTTCTGCTGATCTTCTCGTTCATTCATGTCTCTTTTCTAGTTCTAGTTCTCACACAGCAAAAATATAGTGAAGACATGTCTGATGGAGAAAGAACTGTTGGTTACACAGACAAAACAACAACTAGAGAGCTAAGCTAACATTAGCAGGCAGTATATATGGTTAGCTCAACGTGTGTTTAGCTAAGAGTTGAGAACTCTCATGCAAACATGAAAACTCTTGAATTGCTATAAAGATTGTGTGTGTGAGATATTTTAGGTGATTAAAATTCTCTTTAACAGAGTCTGTGCAAAGCAGCTGTTAGCACAGCTTGATAGTTAAGCAGTTAGCTTAAAAGCTGCAGCTTGAGTCTCAAAACCAACATAATGTTGCTTCTGATGTGGGAATGAAAAGACATCAGAACAGAACATTCTAGTTGTAAATTAGAAAACCAGCTGGATTTGCTAATTGTTGTGGTGCTAATTGAATTTAGCAAGATAAAGTAATAATATATTTCTCTCCCTCTTATGCATTCAAACACAAAAGGACCGTACTAATGTTTCATAGTATTATGTGTGCTTCTGGTTTAATGAGATAAAGTAAAAAAGTGGTAGTAAATATAAGGTTGTTTCTGTTATTTAATTTTTAGTTCAGCTTTTTGTGGCAGGTTGGTTTTGGGAAACTAAACAAATACATATATTTTTTTTTCGCATAGTATCCATATTAAGATGATAGCCAGCAGCAGCTCTGGGAAAATAATTTGCAGCTGATTTTAGAAACTGTTTTCTGAAACAAACATTTTGAGTCACACTAGCTAAAACAGGAAGGCACTACCATATAAGGATGATGGCAAAGAATTTGGAAATCTCTCAGGGAAATCACAGAATGATTTGTTTTCTTGACAAAATAAGCAAAGAAAATGTGGAAATAATTCAATTGGGTGTGGTGGCTAATCAGCCACAAAGGAAAAAGGTTAGAGAAAGCTCTTTGTTACGAAATGATCTACGACTGTGAGCTTCACGGAGATAAACACAGAAAAGCCAGATTTCTTTTCACCTCCATAGAAAAACAACTTTTGTCCCAGGATAATAAAATGATTTGAATCTGTGACTTAAGAAAAAGAACAATAAAAACACAGTGAACACAACATGGTTCATGTCATGGCTAAGACTGATTGCTTGAGCAAAGTCAAGCTATGGAGGCGGAAATGGGTGTTGCTTGTAAGAATGTTTTGACACCTTGGTTCGATTGGGGACCAAAGACTGCAACATTTGTTCAATTTCCAGCTGCTGTGGTTTTCTTTCTCACTGCACTGAGTCAAACCAACTAAACCCTTTGAGCAACCTGTTCCCCTCCTGGCCTGTGGGGGCGCTGCACCATGAACCACTGAAGGAAACAACACACAAACCGCTGAAGACACTGAGCACAACTTCCTTTTTCACGAAATGTAAACAAAAATGGAGTGGCGTAAGATTTTAGCGGTTAGAGGATTTCTTTTGTCTTTGGTAAAAAACCATGAGTTATTTCTTCTGTTAGCGCTACACTCGCGTGTTTGCTTTGGTTGTATTTACCCAGAATGCCCTGCTCTGTAGTCTGCTTCCTGCTTTTGGATCAGTATCCAGTCTGATTGGCGTTCACTTATGCATTCGAACCGCACCAGAGTTCACTTCAACCAAACTGAGACCACGGTTTGAAGGCAAACCAGAGTTTATGTGGAGAAATGTGAGACTTGCAGAATCACACACACATAAAGTCGTAAAAGAACTTTGACTGCTGATACCCACAGGCAACAACACAGGCCAGACTGGAGAATCTGCACAACAGGAGCTAATTTCAGTGCCTTGATTTAGTTTTTGTTAAAAGGGATCAAAATGGCACCTTTACTCTCTCTATGTGGGGCAGGTTTGCTGGGTTTTCAAGCTAAGGTAAACACCACAACATTAGTTCTGATTCTACAATAATGATTATGTTTAGAAGAGTGTGACTTTTAGCTGCTTCCATTCACCACTGCATTTTTTTTACAGTACATAAAGCGGGAAATTCTGGTGACAGCAGTTTGTGGAAAAGGTAAAACTGCCGAACACGTCAGGGCCGCAAAGATAACGAAAACCAGATAAGAAATTACATTTTAGCATTTCAGCTCAGAATGCTTTTAAATTCCTAGACAGGGTGTCGGTCGGTTAGGTCTCCAGGTTTTTTCATCTTCAATAAACTAATAACTCTTCGGTTTATGTGTAAAGATTCAAACTGGAGACTTTAACGCTTCTTTTGTCTTGGGTAGAAAGTGTGATCCGTATTGATCTAAACACATAATCCAAAATCTGCATTTTTCCCTTTTTTACATATTTCTTCAACTTTGGACGTAAACATTTACTGTACTGTCTGATCTGAACACAGTTAAAAATGAAAAGTTATTAAAATGCCCTTTAGCAGGCAGCTCAGGTCCAGATTATGTTGATGAAAATCACTTTGAACTTTCACAGAAATCAATTTCAGAATGAAACTGGTGACATAAAAGGGACTCAAACAATTTCTTCACGTAAACTCCAGCCAGCTCCTCAGCACTGTGTCATGTGTTTTCATGTATTGCTGCAGCAGCGGAGCCTGACGTCTACTCAGTTACCAAGTACAGTAAGGAATTTTTTCTGTTCCTACCACAAAAATCCAAATGTAAACAAAATTAGACACAGGAAGTTTTAAAAACACAAAACATCCCACTGAACTCAAAAAAGAGAAATGATTCCATCATTTTCTTATACCTTGGTTTCAGATACGAACTGAAAATGCAAGGAAAAGTGATCTTCAGTTCCTCTTTTGGGGCAGAAAGAAGTAAAGTTTTGTTTGACTTTACATTCATGAGGTTTAAGAGGAAAATTTTCACTTGACAGTGGGAAAATAAAACGGAGCAAAAAGGAACAAAGATCTTCTTTAACAGCAGAAAATGTGAAACTGTCTTTATGTTCCTAAACATAAAAAATGTTTAGAAAAACTCTTCAGTTTTATAAAACATCACAGAAACAAAACATCACAAGAAAGGTAATTATATCAGTTTTATGATTGATTCTCCTCTCAAAATCTCTTTGAAAGTTACAGTAAAATATAACTGGAGTGTACGCAGCTCAAATTGAAAAAAAAAATAAAGCACTGATGATAATAAATGTACAGAACAGTTGAACATGAAAGTGACACAATGCAGCTGAGTGTTTCAACTTCGTGGTTTCATATAGTCATCCCACAGTCCTCGATTTAAAAACAAAAAAATTCCAAACAATAAATGCAAATAATTGCAAAAAAATTACATTTGTTGCGCCTCAACGGCAAAAATATATACAAGTATTAAAGTAAATAAATAAAGTCTCTGATTTCTTTAAAGTATTTTCTTAGGAGGTGACGCAGCATCCCTCTTTTGGTTTCTGATCCCACCGAGCGATCCCCGTTTTTGGTCACACACACACACGCGCACGCACGCCTTCTCACACACACACACACGTACACAAAAATCAAAAGAAAAGTCCCGGCCTCTTTCCAAAAGAAGGAGTGGGTTTGATAAGTCTCTTAGCTCTCAGGTCGACTCCTCTCTGTGAAAACCGGCACCTGATTTCTGTGGATTTGGCCTGAATTCAGCTTTAAAACAAAATGAAAGATTTCACAGAGACAAGAGCAGCCACGGTTAACGTACCCTACACATTTCTTAAAACATTCATTTCGTTTATGTTGATTGTCTTAATCAAAATACAGACTGGCTGTCAATCAGTGTGAATTTCTTCACAACTTCAGGATATAAAGGCTCTTGGTTAGTCACTGGAAACAAAAAAAACTAAACGAGGATGAAACTGCCATCGCAGTTCATCCGGAGTTGCAGAGGAAACAAAAAGTTTATCAATAAATATGCAATAAGAAATCTTTATGGAACATATATTACTTTGTCTGAACTCCGACGGATCCTCTCTGTCTTCTGGAAGCTGATTGGAGGAGGTGGATCAGACTGCTACAAATGCTGCGACGCCATTGGTTCACGGCTCTTCGATACGGGATTGGTGGAGGCAGGAGGGCGGAGTCTCCCTGAGTCTCTGAACTGGAAGCAACACGAAAACCGGGGGCGGCCATGACGGCGGCCGTGACGGCGGCCGTGACGGGATAAAAAGGTTAACTTCCTGGTTTCCACAGACGGCCGCTGGGTGTTCAGCCTGCTTGCATGGTGGATCAAAATACACTTTTGGTGGGTTTTCTTCATGATGAGCCAAAACTTTACAGCAGAAATCCACAAAACTAATTTATTCCAAACCGATCGGCTAAAACCGCAATAAAACAGGGAAATTTACGTTTTATTCAAGGTGCTTCAGAGAAAAATGACTTTTTGAGGAGATTACAGACTTCAACTGCATCCACACTGAAAAATAAACTAAATATTATCAAGTATTTTTTAGTGGAAATATCTTAGCATTCATAAAATACAATACATTAACTTACAAATAACTTTTCAGCAAGAAATAGGAGAGTGCTTTCTGTTTATAAATACTTAATATTGATGAAAAATTACAAGTTCCACTGGTAGAATATTTCACTTAAAATTTGGGGAAAATATTTTGTTATAAGTGAAATAATCTGCCAATGGAACAAGTACTTTTTAAAAATAAATATTAAGGAATTATGAACTTAAAACAAGCTCCTATATTATGCTGAAAAGTTACTTGCAAGTTAATTTATTTTATTTCAGGTGTACTAAGATATTTTCACTAGAAAATAGACTAAAAAATACTTAGTATAAGTTTGTTTATGCAGTGCAAATAAACCCTGAAGCTGATTTGATGGATATTACAGTTTTAGATATGAAATCACACAATTTCACTGATATTAGTTCAGCGTAAAATAACTCAAGAGATCCAGATATTTTATCTTAGTTCCCATGAAAAGAGACAAAAATAACTTTTCAGCAAGAAACAGGAGCTTATTTTTAGTAAATAATCCCGATAAAAAAAAAAGAAGCACTCGTTCCACTGGCAGATTATTTTATTTATGGGAGAAACGTCTTGTTTTAAGTCAAAATAATATACCAGTAGAACTACTATTTTTCATAAATATTAAGGAATTATTGACTAGCAATAGCCTCCTTTATATTCAAATCTACATAAGATAAGTAACTTTTTGTGTTTTTGAGAGCAAATAAATTCTGATGCTGATTTTCAGCATTAAATATAAAATCTGACAGGTATTTTAGGTTTCTGGGTGTGTCTTACTTCTCTTTCTTGCTGAATTATTGATATGAAACTCTTCTATTTTCAATCTGAAAGAACTAAAATGATCCAGGTCAACAGTTTTAAGTGGCTGTAATGTTTTGGCTCATCAGTGTTTGGTATTTTGAATTCCCGCATATTTACATCATATGCGCGCATGGCTTGTCTCTTTGGGACTTTAAGGTGTGTTTGGTGCTGACAGCGCCCCCCCCTGGAGGGGAGGGGAAGCTCGGGGTCAGACACTGTTGTCCAGGTGGTTGTGATGGTGGTTCGCCGTCGGCGGCGGCGGCGTCTGCTCGTTCAGCAGCAGCAGCAGCGTCTTCTCGTCGGTGCCGTTCTCCATGATGGCGGAGTCTGCTCCCAGGTCCGTGATGGTGATGGCTGCCGGGGGCGTGATCTCCTCCGGGGAGTAGTGAGAGCTCTCTGGGGACTGAGGCGTGCTGTCCAGGCGAGACGCAATCAGGCCGTTCTGGTACTGCGAGCGTGTGATCTGAGGGAGATTTAGAAAAATGTCAGGGAAAAACACATTAATGTTTTAGTAAATGCACCAGGATGAGCCAAAAGGATATTTTTCATCTGCTTTAAAGTTTAATTTTGTCAAAAAATTTAATAAAAACTAGGGATGCACCGATCCACTTTTTCTCTTCTGATACCAATACAGATATCCGATCAATCAATCAATCAATTAGGTTTATTAGTATAGCACATTTCAGCAACAAAGTAATAAAAAACACATTACTATACAGTCAACAATTACGAAAACCAGAAAACATTTCATAGTTTGTCACGTGTCATCGTTACACATCAAATATGTTTCATTTATTATGACTTTTTATGGTTGAAAAGCCAAAATAAATGTTTTTAAACCATTTATTATTGATCAAAAGCAACTCTAACCAGGTGGGTTTTTAGCCCTCATTTAAAGGAACTCAGTGTTTTGGCTGTTTTGCAGTTTTCTGGAAGTTTGTTTCAGATTTGTGGTGAATAGAAGCTGCTGCTTCTCCATGTTTGGTTCTGGGGATGCAGAGCAGAACCTGAACCAGATTTGGGTCGGAGAACGTAGATATTTACTGACAGATCAGTAAAGATGTAGCCTTCCTCTGATTTGTTGGCCGTTCTGGACCCACCTTGACGAACTGCAGGTCGGTGAGCGCCCGGACGTTGAAGTCGGGGGTGTAGTGCTGCGAAGCCATGCTGCTGTTGAGCTGGCTGTTGCTCCCGCTGACGGCCAGGGAGTCGGTCCGGTCCGTTCCGCTCAGAGACGCCGTCCGGTTCAACCCGCTGAGGTGGGACGGCGAGCGAAACTCTACTAACAACACAACAGAAACTCAGTCAAATCAGCTCCGGATCAACATTTCAACAGAAACATTTAATTTGACCTGCAGACACTTTAAAACCGGTGCAGACTGGGTTCATAACTACTGCACTGCAAAAACACTAAATCTTACCAAGTATCTTTAGTCTTTAGTGCAAATATCCATGTTCACTAGAAATAACACAAAATTAACTTTTCCGCAAGATGCAGGAGTTTGTTTTGAGTGAATAATTCCTTAACCTTGATGAAAAAGATCTAGTTCCACTGGCAGATTATTTCACTTATTACAAGACATTTTTCCCATGTTAGAAGTGAAATAATCTGCCAATAGAGCGAGTACTTTTAAATCAAAACAAGCTCCCATTATTTGCTGAAAAGTTGCTTGTGAGTTAGTTTTGTCTTATTTCCACAGTGTACTAAGATATGTTTATTAGAAACTGGACCAAAAATACTTGGTGAGATTTTGAGTTTTCTCAGTGTGGTTCAAAGATGCAGTGCAGGTTAGGACTGATGAGGAAACGAGGTGTGAAGAATGCAGGAAACGGCAACAGAAACCGTCAAACCAACCATAAACGCATCAGGATGAGGGGTGCAGTGGAAGCAAACGTTTATTTACTCAAACTTTATGCCACCAGTCAGTGACGCAGAAAACTTTCCATCTAAAGTGACTCTAAAGTCAGGATCTCACATCAGCCACACGTTACAATTTCTTCAAAGTGAAGCAGATTAAAGCTGTTTTTAATTCATCATGTTAGGATTTATCTGCGATGACACAAAAATAAGTTAAAGAGTTTTAGTTTCCAAACTTCAAACCAAATAAAAATATGAAATAAATGCATCAGGAAGCAGAAATTTGATTAATATTCTGTAACACATTAATGATTAAATAAACCTTTAATCCTTAAAATGGGACATAATCCCCACTCTGCTCCAGGTAACGATGGGTAAAAAAGCATTAAGACATTCATTTTATATTGCAGTTTAGTCATTAAATTAAAAACAAAAAGGTAGGCAGAAAAAATCTGTTGTGAAGAAATCCCAACAACACTGGACTTTTACCGGCTAGTTTCAGTTTGCACAATCCGTCCAGCTGATCCTGGATCTACTTTATACACACTAAGCTGGCTCTACACACGCTAAACTAGTTTTACACATGCTAAGCTGGCTCTACACACGCTAAACTAGTTTTACACAAGCTAAGCTGGCTCTACACACGCTAAACTAGTTTTACACAAACTAAATTAGCATTTAGAGTTTCCTGGAAAAGGAGTGTAGCTTCCTGCCAGAGCCAATCAGGTTTCTATTTAGATATGAGATATATAAGATTTGACTGGTGCAAGTTCTATTGACGATATTTTGAAAGTAAATACACAAGAAATAAGACAAAACTAACTTTTCAGCAGATGTAGGCGCTTGTTTTAAATTAATAATTCCTCAATGTTGATGAAAAAGTTCTAGTTCCTCTGGCAGATAAATGTATTTATAACAGCAAAATTTCCCCATGTAACAAGTCAAATAATCTGCCTGTAGAACTAGAACTTTTTTTTATCAATACTGAGAAATTATTTACTTAAAACAAGCTCCTATATCTCGCTGATAAAACTAACCTACACGCAACTTTTCTTAATTCAAATCTAACTAGACAATTTCTAGAAGTGTCTTTTGATGAGCCAAAATTTCTTGTAAGATGAATGATGGAGATTTCTTGAACATTTTTTAAACTGCACAACTATTCTAGCTCAGATATCTTTCGTGTTGTGCCATTTTCTGATCATTTTGTCCAGAACAGCCACTGACTGTCAGCCCAGCAGCATCACGAGGGAGATTTATGTGCTATTTCTTAATTCAGATAAATAAAAATGTCCTTTAGAAGATATCTTAAATTGTAAGTGCAGACAAGTACAAAATGTCACACAGAAAATTTTCAGTTTGCTTTTATAATCATCAGAAATCACAGATTCTATCTGACAGGGAATTATGCTTGAAACCCATTCTCCTAAATGTGTCTTACACACACACACACACACACACACCCCAACCTTACCCTTACCTTTACCCTAACCATTACAAACCTAACTCTAACCCTAACCAAAACTCAATTCACACCTTAGTCCTAAATGTGACCCCTGACCCCAAAACAGCGATTCCCCTTATGGGGCCCAGGCTTCGGTCCCCATAAGGAGCAGTGGGTCCCCACAACATAGTATCTGTCAGGAAAATGGTCCCCACAAGGTATTAGAAACAAACGCACTTCACACACACACACACACACACACCCCCACGCACACGCCCACACTTCACACACATGTCCGTTCACCCAGTGCATTATTATTATGATTACCGGTTGATGTGTGTCGTCCAGCAGGGGGCCTCAGTGAGTCATAGGAAACTGTTTTACCTGGACACGTCAACCAAGTTAGTTTCCCAGGAATGAACCGGGACGTTCATCCTGGTTTTCCACAGCTAGTTTCACAGTTAGTGGTTAGATTAGACTGGATTAGCAAACTCATCTTATTGGGAGGAGATTTTGGTAATCCAGCAGGAGATTTTTCTTTCTGGTTAAATCAGAAAACTGCTTTTATAACTCAAAGTAATGACAGAAAAATTATAAATATTCTCTTTAGAAGTTTTAAATTAGCCTCCCTTTTAGAGAGTAAAAGTGACAAAAATCATCATGGATTTTTATTTTAGTAATGGAAGGCTGGAAGGTTTTCTTTCTAATTTTCTTGAAAATGCTTAAAAATACTAAACTTATCTTGAAAAAGTTATATTTTTATTAAAACAAGTATAATAAAAATTTAAAGTTCAATTCAAGATCAATTTACCAGCAGTTTAAATTTAAAAGGCCACTTGTGATTTTAAAATATTTATGTTAATTACCAGCAAAAAAATATAGCATTTTTATTTGCTCTTTAAACACAAAATAAAATAGAAATAAAAAAACTACTGGTTATTTAAAAAAGGTCAAACATTTGACATTATTAATAATAATTGCTGTTATTGATTATTAGCCTATTAAATTTATTAAAGGTACAAATTCAGATTTGTTTCAGAAGTCTTACTGCATTGGTTGATTTAGCTTTTTTTTTACGTTTTCAAATTTATTTTGTATAAATGAAAAAAATTAAAAAAGAACTACAATATAAGTGAAGACTTCTCTGAGTTCTGAAAAACCAAATTAATAATTTTGGTTTTAATTTCATCTTTCCTCAGGAAAGATGAAATTAAACAAAATCTTTGATTTATTGGTGGAAAAAAATGCATATTTTCCGAATTATTTTGACAAATTAACTATTTTTACAAACATTTTTTGCATGTATTTAACTTTTGTATGAACCTAAAGTTGAACAGTGACATTTAGCAAACAGAATCATGGATTAGGAAGGAAAGAAAAACATTTCTGATGTTATTTTGTCATTCTTGCTCTTGTTTCCAGCCCATCTGGTGTTAAAACCTGCTGAAAAATCTCCAACTGGATCTCTAAGAATTACAGTGAATAACATCAGGAAACTAGTTTCTGTTTGAGTTAGTGTTTTTAAAATGGAGTGATCGCAGAACTGACCCAATTCCAAATAAAAACCTTTCAACAAACCATCTTCTTTCATAACTACAGCATTTATGTGGGAATACATTTGGAACTGGGTGGAGCTTTAGAGACAAAAACTAAATCCTACAGCAGCAGTCCTGAAAGTATCTAAACTATCATTAAATGAATAAACGAAACAAACATGTTGATGCTTCATTCATAGAGAAATAATCAGTCAACTAGAAGAAGATCCATCTAGAAGCGGCTCGACGGTTTTATTCCTGGAGGGAAATCAGTCATCATGTCGTCCCTCTAAAACAAAGCTGATATTTTGGCAAACAATTTGACCAACAGTCCTGAAAACTGAGGAACTCTTCATGTGAATTATTCACATTATACACAATACAGTTGGTTTTTAAGTGCCGTAAAGTGAGATGGTGCTCTTGGGTTTGTGTATTGGTAAATATGTGGGATGTTCACTCCATGAAAGACAATTGTTTTATTATTTCTAAATCATCTTTCTCACTGCAGCTTGACGGAGTTCAGATTGGCGGGCAGCAATAACCGCTCACTGCTGATGTTTTTGAGTTCAGACGAGTGTCGGGACTTTACCGGGACAATTTTAACTCATTCATTACATCGATTTTAACATGCTAAAACCTTTAGTACAATTACATTTTTTTGTTTGTTTCTTAACAGTGGGAACCTTTGTATTGGCACGTTTCTGGTACGCCCATAAATCCGATGCACAACCAACATCTACAAGCACAAAATAGGATGGACACAAAGTTGCTTCTCTTGAGCAACTAGGCGTTAATTTTTGCTGAACAAATGGTCTACGCTACCACCTACTACACTGCAAAAACACTAAATCTTACAAAGCGATTTTGGTCTAATTTCTCCTGCAAATATCTTTGTTTTGTCTTATTTCAGGTGTACCACCTTAAACGTGGCTTTTCAGCAAGAAATAGGAACTTATTTTAAGTTATTAATTTCTTAATATTGATGAAAAAGCTCTGGTTCCACTGACAGGTTATTTCACTTATAACAAGGGAAAAATGTTTTGTTATAAGTTTAATTATCTGCCAGATGAACAAGTAATTATTTTTCCATCAATATTAAGAAATTATTAACTTAAATAAAAGTCCTATTTCTACCTGAAACGTTACTTGTAAGTTAGTTTAGTCAAGTGTACTAAGATATCTGCACTAGAAACTAGACCAGAAATAAGATTTCGTGTTTTTGTGCAACTAAATCCTGAAGCTGATTTGATGGGCAACAGCCTTAAATATAAAATAATAATTTAACTGGTATTAGTTTGGATTTCTGGGTTTAGTTTACTTCTCATTCTTGCTGCATTAACGAGATAAAACTCTTCTTAGCGTAGATTTTCATCCTAGATTTTGTGTTTTTGAGAGAAATCTCCAAACACTGACACTGATCTTCTGAAGAGCGATGTTTGTTTTTCCAACACGCGGCTTCAGAATTATGGTTTTAATGTTGCAAAATATATTGTTTTATTTTATTTTGAATCCTAAAACCAATAAACCTTCAATTAAGGAGAGTTGTTAGAAAGTATAATCACTGTTACAGGACAAATAATTGTTTGCCAAAATGCAGCTTTTATGCAATCCTTAAAGATTAAACCTACAGTCAGTCGCATGAGAGACAGAGCAGGAACTGTGGGTTAAAACCTAAAAGAAGTGACAATAATCAGCTTTTTCTACAGACTCTATGGGTTAAAACCTAAAGAAATGACAATAATCAGGTCTTTCTACCGACTTTGTGCCCTTTGACCCCCCACCCAACCTGAGCTCGGTGTTAGGCCACCCAGACATGCCGGCTTTTACCTGGCAACCGAGAGAACAGAGAAAACCTCTTAAAGGAGAGGAGGCGAGGGCGCGGCGCGGCCACTGAGAGGATAGCAGAGAGGGGAGGTGAAAGGGAGGGTCAAAGGTCAGGGAGACAGATCTGCACAGAGTACAGGGGACATGCAGAACCCTGGAGACGCTCTGCTGATCCCACAGAAACCCAGAGAGCCCACAGCATGATGCTGCTGCTGCAGAGCTGGAATAAAAGCGTGGGTGTCGATCAGGGGTGTCCAAAGAGTGGCGCGGGGGCCATTTGTGGCCCACAGCTGCAGTTCAAGAATAAATCAAATCTGACTTTGCTGCATCCAAATCAGCTTTTATTAAATTCATCAAACTCGGTTAAATTAGCAAACATTTTTGAAGGATAGTGACCCGAATCCGGTTTTTAAAACAATTGTTCAATTGAGCCCAAAAGAAATTGAAAACTAGACGCCTTTCTTTTAATAAAGCAAACATGCAAAAAAAATAATTTTACTTTTAGATTTACAATGAAAATGCCCCAAAAACAAATTAGGCTACATTATTTGCTTGATTTTATTTTACTTTTTATTTTTCTTGGCATGGAATAACTTCTGACCCAACATGAGAAAAAGTTTGGACACCCCTGATGTAGATGCTGAAGAGGGAAGAAAGATTACAAAACAAAACCTAAAATAATTCTTCATTTTTGGCTTTTTTTCCTTATAAAGCTCCTGAAACAGAGAATAACTGCAAATTATATGGAAAATATGGAAGTGAGGAAATCAGAACATTAATGCCTTTAAATTTATGTTCCAGTTTTTGCTTTTAAAACACTTTTTAGCATCTTTTGAACCCATCCAATGTTTTGCTGAACCAAATAAAAAAGAATTGATGAAATTTCAAGAATTGAACAACTCTTTCATGTTGCCACAGGGTGGCAGTAGAGAGCCATTTTTTAAATAACTCTCTCAGGTGAACGTGAAGTGGGCCAGGAACAGGTTGTCAGGTTAAGGCAGAGGAGGTTTGTGGACTCACCCAGAGTGGAAGCACTGAGCGCCATGACGCCATAATACGAAAAAGCTCCGGCTTCAAACTTCATGTTCTCGTTTCCGGCCTCCACCTCCACTCGACCCTGTGGATTTAACACAGAGATGCTGTTTTCAAAACAGAAACGCCAAAAACAGCAAACGATTCCTCTCAAAACTGAACAATATGAGGGGAAATTGTATGTTTTTCCAAGAGGGTGTTTGAGTTTTGATGAAAATACACCATTTGGCCTCTAGATGGCGCCACATCTCTAAGTAAATCCCAATGTTTATCACTCCAGAGCGAGCAGAGGGATGCTGGATAAAAATATGAGAAAATAATGAATTTAGTGGGTGACAGAGGACAGACTGGGGGTTAAGGAAGCTGATGTACTGGTACAGAGCGTTGGCCCAGTTCAACCAGCTGGAATGTGTGACTGCAGCAACAACGCAGCACAGTTAATCCATCCAACCGTCCCCTCCTTCCTTTCATCGCCTATGAAAGCAGGACAGGTGGGAAAATTAAAAAAACACTAATTTATTTTAAACATCATCTTTCTACACATTATTTCTCTTGATATTTAGATTATATTCCTAATTCTTTGGACTGTATTGACTAAAGTTTTGAACTAATCACAGTCCATCAATCAATCAAATCAATCAAATTTTATTTGTACAGCACATTTCAGCAGCAAGGCATTTCAAAGTGCTTTACATCATTACAAACACAGAATCACAATGCAATATGGAATCAATCATTAAGTCAAGTTCCATCAATAAATTTGTAATTGATTACATTTCAAATACAATTCTAAACAGGTAGGTTTTCAGTTGAGATTTAAAAGAAGTCAGTGTTTCAGCTGTTTTACAGTTTTCTGGAAGTTTGTTCCAAATTTGTGGTGCATAGATCCATCACATCATCTGTTAATATTTAAACTCTATAAAGCTTCAGACGGTTTTAAGTGAGGAAAAAAAAAGCCCACTATGCTACAGCAATTTAAAGGGAGATATGAAGACTCCACACACTGGAGATAAAAGTTAATAATTCATCAAAATGATCATAAAGTAGCCATATTACATAAGAACATTTTTCCTCCAGTAAAACATAACAGGCTGAAAATAACCTTCAGCTATTTTAGGAAGTTAACTCTGCTGTTACAAAGTAACAGGAGGGAAGCTGTTCATGCTGTAAACACTGCAGAGTCCAGCTAACATCAAGCTAAAGCTAAAGCTAAAGCTACAGCAACATTACAGCACAGAACCGAGCCGAACCCACTCAGTGGAAAAGTTCTGCTCCTCCAATTATCAGATCAGTTCTTTCTAAACTACAAATGAGAAAAATGGAAACATGTTCTGGAGTTGCTCTTATTGTGGGGAATTATCAGCTTTGGCATCCATCCTCATATGCATTTTAAAGCTGCATCTAACGTTATCTTAGTAATTACTCTGGTTAATCAATTAATCTAATAAAACGTTTATGCAGATTTTTCACTTAAGCCCTTTTTAGACAATATCAGAAATACTTTAAACGATGCAAATAAACCCATAACTCAATTCCTTTTTTGTAGAAAATAAACATTTTAATAACATCATTCCTTTGGTGAATCACTTGTGGCGAAGGAGGAATCTGCAGCTGAAAAGTATTTCTAACATCAACATGTAAAATAAAATCCTTTTCTGCTCGACATCAGAGCAGCGCAGGGCTGATCTGGTGATTATTGGATTAACAGATTAATAATTGGACAAATGGTGACTAATAGATCAATCATTAATCACGATTAATCCAAATAAATGGTTCAGCATTAATGCATTTATAATATATACATATATATATATATATATATATATATATATATATATATATATATATATATATATATATATATACTGTATACACCCATAATACATATATTATGGGTGAATATATTAGTCCATTTTATTAGCTCTAAATGGACTAATATTCACCCATTAGTCCATTTAAAGCATATTATTATTATTATTATTATTATTGTTATTATGTAGAGATGAAGTGTGTAGTTCAGGGGTTTCTGCATGAAGGATTCAAATAGGTTTTCTGATGTAGTTTAAAAAGTATTTTGTGAAGTTTTTACATTCTTAATTACAACATTTTTATTTATTTTAAATGTATTTCCTACATTTTTTGTTGTCCATCTTTATACTTTATTAAGTTTATTCATAGTACCTTCTTTTTTTTTTTTGGATACTTGCTGCGTAAACATTTTAGTCATTTGAAGCTCAAACTGACAAACTGTCATCCTGGTAATCTGGTGTTAGACTTTTGTTTCCACTCTGACCTCGTTAACAGAGTTGAACTCTGACCTGCTTCGGATGCTTTGGGGCTTTTATTTACGGCGTTGGATCATGTTTGTCCAGGTAAAAATGTAGCAAATGCGACATTTCTAAGCTAACCCAAAAACCGACACATCCTAATCTAAATGTTTTTAATCCTCATCAACTGAAACTTAAAGTGCAAAAAATTAGAATAATCGGTGTTATACGTCCAAACTGATTAGAGTTACACCTCCTGCAGAGAAGATTTGTCATCTGAAAGCCACTGAGTCATCAAGAGGAAAACATGAGCAGATGTTCTCTGGCTGCAATGATTTATTATTAAATCAACCAGAAGTACAGAAAATAAAAACATCCACATTCCTCTGCTGCTTCCAGCTCCTCAGAGCTCCTGAAACATGACTTAATGTTTGACATGCGGCTAACAGTGAGAGCTGAGGTCATGTTTTCACTGCAACACGTGCACAGGACTGGCACCAGCCATGCAGGCGTGCCATAAAACGACTCCCACTCCGCTGTTTACTGGGAGCAGAAACAGAGGCGCTCCAGTAAAACCAGTTCCTCCAGGGTTTATCCCGTCTGCAGGTGTTTTAATCCAGAATAAAGTCTCATTAGTCTGTGAGATTTGAACACGGAAAGCCAGTAGGCATTTTTTAAAATAGTCTAACCTTTATCAATTATTCACACACATCAGGAGTGACTCTCCAGCACTCAGTGGCCAAATGTTCAATATATTTATATTATATGTTAAAGAAAAGATCAATAATTCCTGCCTTTATTCACCTGACAACCTTAACGTCAAAATCACATGATAAATTAAAACAAGCTCAATAATTTCCATTTGCATTATTTATTGCTTTCCTTTCTTTTTTCTCTTTTTCTACCAAAAACTGGAAGATAAAAGTCTTCAGTCTGGTGCTTTGATCTGAACTACACATTTTTTTGAAGGACAATTTTGTTTTAAGAAATGTCTAAATTCATTTAATTTGCTTTTTATGTTTATTTATTTGAGATATTTAAAATGTCTTCCAATCCAGGAGCTCCACTCATTTTCCTTGGCGCTGATTGGCTGAACCCCCCAAGGAGAAGATAAACCTTAGACATTACTGTCTGCTAGTGCTGATACGGTTTAATATGAGTGTATTGAGGCATATTAAAGTAGTTTTGATGTTTGAACTTGAAAGCTTTAATTTAGATTAATTTATTACAGATTTTAACGCGTTAAAAATCTCAATGCAATAAATCACATTTTTAATTTTGATTTTTAAATATTTGCATTGTCATGTTTCTGGTACGCCCGTAAATCTGACGCACAAGTGACATCCGCAAACAACAGTGATGCACAATGAAGCTGCTTCTCTCGGCTTCATTTCTGCTTCTAAAACGATTTGATTGGACGCTGGAAACTCTATTGTTGTGTTCAAGTTGTGCTAAAAGCAGCTAGCATATTAGCAAAACTATTCAGGCCTAAAATAGCATCTGAATGCTAAACATGTAGCAGCAGCACAGATGCTAACGCTAACGTCAGCATCCACAGTCCACATTTCTACAGAAGGTCCTGAAAGCTGATTGGCTAGAATAACACCTTGCTCCCATCTGATGGCTTAATAAACTAAATAATGGATTAAAAACTACAAATTACTTTGATGTTGAGTTTATTTTTCTATTTATTCAATAATGTAGACACTTAAATGGTTTTTGAATTGAAAATGTTGCTTATTGTCGATAAATTGTTTGATTAAAATGCGACTAATGAATTACAGACTTTGTAATTAACTTAATTAAAGCTTGTAATTGAGTCTCACCACCAGTTTGAACTATTAAAATACAAAGTTATAAGCATCTTTAGAAGGGCTCTAATTTATTCATGTACGCCCTTTTCAATAGGCTGTAAACAGACTGACAGCCATGTTTATGTCAGGATTTGGATCAATTTAATCAATCATTACGATGATCAAATCTTATTCAGGATTTGTTTGTGTTATTTTTCAATTGTCTAATGCGATGACAGACCTCTGATTGTTTGGTTATTAATTAATTTTCCACATTTACTCAAGGTCACAACAAAACATCCAGTGGAACCGAATCAGACAAAATTACCAGCACCAACACAAAGCATGGTGAAATATTTGTCCATCTGCAAAATGGACAAATATTTGCAGATATTTGTCCATTAATATGGACAAATATATTTGTCCTTATATATCAAATCAACAAAAAAATCAACAAAGATATTGTTGATTTTTGTTGTCCCAAAAATCAACTTTTGGGACAACAACTTCCAACTTTGTGACTTTGGCACAAAACGTTCTGGTGCTAAACAAACCATTGGTTTCAGGAGGAATCACTATATGTTTTTAAGTATAAAAAAAGATGAATCACAAAAATACAGTTCATCATGATATGTGCATCAATTAGAGCTAACGACGAATTCATACAATACTAAGAAAGGATGTGACCTGAGAAGGCAGCTCAACATGTTGAGGATATAAAAACATCCATCTTCCTGCCTCCATGCTGCCTAACATCACCTCCCTCCTTTTAATAATCTGTTCTGTCGTCATGGTACGGATCTTATGATCACAAGATGATTTTCTTATGATCATCTATCATAAGATAAATGATCTTATGATGACTTTATAATCTGACACTATTTGTTTAGCTAAAAACTTGGTCAAAATGACTCAATCAGACTGTAAAGAGGAATAAAATGGAGAGTGACTGAAAAATAGAATAAAAAAACAAAACAAAGAAATTCCTTTTTCAAGAGCTGCTTTCCGCTCACTCCAACAAGACGATTTTAGAGCTAAAACAGCAGGTTTGACCTTCCAACCGTAAATATTTAACCTTTATTTTACCAGAATAAAAACCAATTTTCCAAAAAGTCCAGGCCAAGAGGCAGCAACAAATACAGCACAAGAACTAACACCAACCCAGTGCAGGTTCATTTCTAACAGCAAACGCTCTTTACCTCCACTTCATCATGACCTCTAGTACTCTTTAGTCTCCAAGCCTCATGCAAAACAAATGACTAACAGCAGCTGTGGCAAATCTGAGGACCGGTCAAGTGAGCAGACACTCCCAGGTCAGCCTTTCATTCACAGCAACTAAACATGAAGATAACGTGTCTTTATGCGCCAATTATTACTGTTACTTCATCAGCTGGAGGGTCACTGAGGCCTTTCTTCTGTCCCGCCCATCAAATGTTTACTCCTGCTCCAAGTTTAAGCTATTGTGACAAAAAGCATTTTAAGATCTGAAAACCAATGTTTTAATTTTTAATTTACCATTAATCACTTTATATTGTCAGGTTTTAGATTTTTATTGCCAACCTGGGAAAGTGTCAGAAGATTCTGAACCAAATGTCTAAAACTTACAGACAGAAAACTGTAAATTGGTTACAATTTATGCACATATATTATGAACTAAACTGTAAGAAATAATATTCCCATCTCTCCGGTGCAGTAATGCAGCTTCAGGTTCAAAGTGGAGGTCAGAGAGTCGTTTAAGAGCCCTGAACCTGCAGGTGGGTCATGGCTAAAGTTCAACATGCAGCATTATGAGTCATAAACGACCCGATGGAGAACTGTTTGTTCCTGCTCAGGTCCTTATCCACAACATGAGCAAACATAATAGCTGATGTCCTTGCAGGTTTACACCACTGGCCCCTTTGTGGCCCCGGGTGATCGATCATGATTAACAGAAAAGAAAGAAAATCTGCGACGGCAGGAAAGGTTTTAAAAAAAAGAATTGACTGTGAGAAAGTAGAGTTTGGGAAAGTTTAATAAAGTGTGAGCTGCAGGAGGGAAGCTCAATATGGAGTAAAAGAAAAGAGGTGAGGAGGTTCATAAAGTCCTCAAACAGAGCTTAAAATAAGCCTAATTAAAATAGATTACAACTTTATTTGTCTACAGATTACTCACCGTTTTAACATCTGAATCCTAAAATCTACAACTGAGAGCTCAAGAAACCACGAATAACCATCATGTTTAGAAATGAAGTTAAATATTAAGTAAAACTTTTTAAGCATTGCATTAGAAATGTTTAATGGAAACAACAAAATGTGAAATAATTTCCTCAAATCTGTAAAAATGTCTTTATGCTCGCTTGAACCGGCTTTTCCCAAAATGATTAAAAAACTTGAGGTGTTTTTTTCAGCCCTATTGAAATAGATGTATTTCACAAAACTGCAATGGGAACACTTTTTTTGCATCATGAGTCACGTGATCAACAGTCAGATGTTACTACTGACGGAAACGACAAAGAAGACGAGAGGAAGTGGTCGGAGGATGGAGGTTTATTTCGTTTTTTTTTTTTTTAGATGAATCTGACCGTTGTTTATTCAGGTACCAACACTGCCAACTTCAGGGTTTGTTTTGGCTGGAATAAGATGAAACTGAAGGAGCTGAGTACTCTGGATGAGTAAGGTTTTCATCTTTACAATAACCAATGAGAGCACTGAATAGCAGCCGTCCTGTGGGAGCAGTTATTCAGTGTGTGAACTAATGCAGATAAAAACAGCACAAAGCAGGATGAGGTAATGTGGAACCAAGCTGTCTGAGGAAACTGTGTGTGTGTGTGTGTGTGTGGGTGTGTGTGTGTGTGTGTGAGGCTGAGAGATGAACCCCTGCAGTGGCTGGAAGACTCTCTGCCGCAGCCTGTTAATAACTTATAACAAAGCCAGCGAGGGGTTTCTTCCTTGAACCACGCTGAAACACTCAGCCGGCGTTAAATCTGCGTTAACATGTGACTTAACCTCAGAGTTTAGTGGTTTGTAACAAACCAGTTTTAAAAATCAGTGATTCACTCTAACATCGGGACGTCACGCCATGACTCAGCAAACTGAATCTCAAGAGTGGAAATATCTCCTTTTTTGTCGAGGAATATTTCTTATCCTCCAAGGAATCAATTTTCCGTCTCTGGTTCACAACAGGAAGAACTAGCAGATGCACTTTATTTAAAAACACTCGTCCACATTTGCCTTTTTAAGGAATACTCAAAGAAAACATGTGAAGCAAAACGTTGACAGATGTAACAATAGATGGAGGTCCGTCGTCTTTGGAGTGGAAAAAGGAGCCTGCGTGTAATCCAGGGATTTTCCCGCGGAAGAGGAGAAAATTCCTTGAATGCAGCAGAAATGTGACTCTGAACAGAGCAGCTGCTTTGTGAGAACCTCAGAGCATCTTTATGGAGACATGAATCAGTGAGGTCATGAACAAACATCCAGTCTGCTGACGGTGATCATCCCTTCCCACAACACACACACACACACACACACACACACACACACACACAGAAACTGTTCAGAAAGCCGATAAAAGAAGCTGAAGAAGAAGAAATGGGAACTAATGTATGAAAACAGAAATGGAAACACCAGTCTGTAACTGGTGTTTCCATTTCTGTTTTCATACAGTAATAGAAAAAATGAAGGATGCTCCAATAAATCAGAGATCGGTCGATACTTTAATGAGAAAATGATTTTTTCAGACTAAAAAATAAAAGCAAAAAAAAATAATCTGCATTGGTCAAAATCTGAATCGGCCGGTCAAGCTCTTTAAAGATCGGTGATCGACCAGAAAACTGCAATCAGTGCACCCCTAAGAAAAATATATATCAACTAATGTTGATATTTAAGCTTAAAAGTGTTTTCACACCTGATAGTCCAGTAGACATTGCAGCATTTACTCCATTTTGACTGATTAAACAGGAATCTGGCCTTAAAACAGAAATCAGATCACTCAAGAGCAAGTTGGTTCACATCTGGCTGCAAAAACACAAAATCTTACCAACTATTTTTGGTCTAGTTTCTGGTATAAATATCTTTGCAAACTTGAAATAAGAAATAATTAACTTACAAGTGACTTTTCAGCAAGATATATGAGCTTGTTTTAAGTCAATAACTATTGAATACTGATACTTGTAGCATGACATTTTCTCATATTGTAAGTGAAGCAACCTCCCAGTGGAACTAGAACTTTATCTATATTAACATGTTAGAGGGTGTGAATACTTTTGCAAGGCACAGCATATATCTACAGACAGATAGCTGATGGTTTTCTGTGTACTGAAGCAAACTGGAGGAAACAGGTTTGAAGCTCCACGCCTGTTAAATCGGCCTCGTTAGCTTTGGGAAACCAATAGAGTAAAATGAAGAAAGTATTTAAACTGAAGCAAACAGAAACTCCCAGAAAGGTGCTGGAGGATTACGCTATGTGTGCGGTCCATAATGACTGTTTAGGAGCAGGAAACCAAGACGAAGTGTGGGAAGCGACTCTGCTTGGAGCGCTGGGATTAAAGCGTTCACGCTCACAGGCGCTGACTGGATCCAGCAGGACCAGAGGAGCAGCGGCAGAGTTTTCTGCTCAGTCCACCGGGTGGAAACGAGCAGGACATTTTCCATGTTTTGGGAAGATTTTCCCAAAACATGAATGACAGCAGGTATTTAAAGTGATAAGAGGTCAATTAGTGGACAGCAGCTACGCCTAAAATTACATTCAGAGATAATAACTGGTCATTATTTCAAACGGGAACACAATCCTCCGAGGTTACCGCAACCGTTTCTGCAATCCAACAACATTTTGACATGTCATTCAGATTCCAGCTGCTTTGACTCACTCATTTTATCAAATTTACTTGTCAAAGTTGATTAAAAAAATTCTCAAAGTATTTCTGGATCTACAGCATCAGACCACTGGGTCCTTTTTTACACAATAAAAAGCAGCATTCGGCCTCTAAGCACCACAAACTTGGAACAAACTTCCAGAAAACTGCAAAACAGCCGAAACACTGAGTTCCTTTAAATCTGTCTAAAGTTGATTAATAACTGCTATAAACTTGTCAATTTATTCTATTGTGTTCTTGTCTTTGTGAAGCACTTTGGTGAAGTTTTAACCTGTTTCTGAAATGTGCTTTATAAATAAACTTAAACACAAACAGGATTCCTGCTCTTATCAGATTATTCTAACACTCTGAGTCGAATAAGCTTACTTTAAGATGCTTGTTTTTATCTGCATGAGACCTGGAAAATAACAGCATCTCTTTCCACATGCCAGGAACCCAACAACAAACAGCTGCTTTGGGAAATGAGGAAAAAGTTGTAAAGGTTAGTGCATCATATTCTGTGACACATAAAGAGAAATCATCTTGTCGATTCCTCATTTGTAAATCATTTTACAACAATTGCTACTCGTGCTAACAAACATGCAACACCTTATAAAACAGAGAAAACTTGTAGTGCCAAATCAGACTTCAGAGGAAACAGGAGGACGGTGTCTGCCAGTAAAAACTGACCGGTGTGTCTCAAAACAAAATCAGGCACAGAAAAGAAACAAAGAATCAGCAACTAAAGCAGCATCTAAAACAGACAGACCAAAGTGAACGGTCTCCATTTCTCAACCCAAACAGCTCCCCACCTGCAGGATGAGGATGAAGTAGTCGACCGCCTTGCCTCTCTGATAGATGTAGTGACGATGCGATCGCTTGTCGTTTTCGTTGAACTTGATCTCCTGGATGACGTCAGGATGGCGGAGGATCCGCAGCAGAACCTTGTCAGAGATCTGAGCCGGACTGAACAAGCTCACTTCTGCAAAAAAACAAAAATATCAAGTTTAAGTCTCTTTTTTTTAGGGTTTTTTAGGGTTAGGGTTTTTTTAGATGTTGCAGTGCATTGCATGTGGAAGAACAGATGAGAACAAAATTTATTTTTTAAGAAATGAAGGGAATAAACACTGAACACACCAATTCTAAACAGCAGAATACTTTTAATAGTTTCTTTTTCTGCTTTGCGTTCAGGTGGCATCTGTGCAGACATGTTAAATGTTATTGTTTACATCCAGAAATTTTGCTCATGCGCACATCTCTGCAGGGCAAAAAGACGGTTCTTTTACTCGTTGCATTAGAATAATTCTAACAAAATAAAACCTGGACATTTATGGATTATTAATTCAGTGCAGTGTGCCACAACAAAGGGGAAAATAACAGAAAAACTGTTGAAGAACAACTCAAACCATGTATTATCTTCAATTTGCCTCGTTCTCCCTGTCGCACTACACACAGCCTGGTTGTCATAGCAACTGACAACAACGGCACCAAATGCATCAGGATTCAACCGCAAAAAAACGGCAAACGTTTCTCATACAAGGAACAGAACATGCAGTCTGTTCCAGTTTTATGTTTTCATGTTTATTTTGTGATTATTAATAAGTGATCGCTGTCGTAACAGTGTCAGGTTAAAGTCCTTTATAATTTATAAAACTAATGGGGCTCAGTGCAACAAATCTGACATTCAGGCTTACAGCCAAAGCTCTCAGATTTCACCTTTAAGCTGTCTGATGTATTTACAGACTAAAAACATATTTTAGGATAATAGCTGAAGAGTTTTTATTTATTTTTTGTCATAAATCTCTAGCAGAAATTTAAAAGTAACTTTTCTTTTAAAACTAAGTCATTTAGTTGGTTTATTGTGTTACATTTATTTATTTATGGTTTCCCTTCTGTCAATTATTGTAATTGTTTAGAATCATTTTCAACCCAAACTGCTCTCCCATTTACCTTTTTTATGCACCTTTGTTTGTTCTTTATGTTATTTGCAGATCAGAAATGTTTTCAGCTGACAGACGGACTGTTGCAATCGGCGTTCAGCCGTGAGGGCCGAGTCTCCACCCAAGCTTGGAGCAAAGACGGAGTACAAAGGCCTTTTTCAAACAAATACTCCTCTTTCTGGTTTCACATGTTAGGCCAGACCACCGAGTTTCTACAAATTCACACGACTGGGAAAAATTACATTTGTATATTTGCTCTTTCATCTTATACAGAATGTAAATTTCTAAAATCTGCCTTTATTATTGTCTCTATACAAGAGTCATTAACATCACATTGTTATTACAAGGAGATTTGAGACTGAAGATTATTACTGTTAAATTAAAATAAAAGATGAAAAAATAAAGCTAGTATTTTGTTTTTAAGAGAAACTGTGAAGAAATTCAGTTTCCTCGCAACAAAGCAATCATCATGAGAG
Organism: Xiphophorus hellerii; assembly: GCF_003331165.1. Taxonomy (NCBI): domain Eukaryota; kingdom Metazoa; phylum Chordata; class Actinopteri; order Cyprinodontiformes; family Poeciliidae; genus Xiphophorus; species Xiphophorus hellerii. The sequence goes on from NC_045683.1 coordinate 2,142,886, forward strand.
AAAAATCTGTGATGAAGTCACCAGAAGCTAATGTTATGCAACCTGCACAGGAACTCTGTGTGTGGAGGAAGTGCTAACTCATGCCATGTGCATGTAGCAGTTTGCGGCAGAGCATATCAGCTAACACACATGCTAACCCGACAGATTGCTACACGCTCAAGTGATTTGAGGCGGCAGAAGCAGAGCTGAGTTTGTGGTGAGCTGGTTGATAGAAACAAACATCTTTAGGTGTAAATATCTTCACTGCTCTCTGATTACAGCCAATCAATTAATGACGACCTAATTAAACAAGTTCTGCTGTTCAAAAACACAATTTACTGATACATGAGGGAGTAAAAGTCAATCAAATAAACATGTTTTTTTTTTTTTTTGAACATTCTTTATTTAAGAATATTATGAATCCAACATATATGCATATGTATATTTATACATGCACTTACATAACAAAAAACAAACAAACAAACAAACAAAAAAAAAAAAAAAAAACACATTAGGGGGCTCAGCAAACATTTTAGTCCATTTCGGCAGTTGACATTTCTTAGAAAGGTTCTGATGTTCTCACCTGAAGGGGAGGTTTGCATATCCAGTGACTTCCATTAAAAGAGAGAGACATACAGAGGAGGCTTTTTATAACCCCTGGCATCTTTATCAGTGTGGCCATCCAAAGTGGGAAATAGCCGGGGTCCATACACTCAGAAAAATGTCAGTTTTTACCTGAAGGTTTGCTGTTATCTTTTCCATTATATACACATTCTTCAATCTTTCTTGCCATTGTTGAAGTGTGGGAGGCAAAGGCTTGAGCCAGGACAGAGTTATCATTTTCCTTGCTACTAGTAGCAGAATCTGTAGTAACTGGCCTTCCTTTTTCCCAGTATCTTCTCCTGAGGTCAAACCCAATATATAATGTAGTGGGTTCAGTGGTAACGTGACCTTAAGTATTTTTTTAATTTCTGTCTGAACCCCCTGCCAGAAAGGAATCAGTACTGGGCAGTCCCAGAAAATGTGGGTGTGATCCCCAATCTGATTACAGTTCCTCCAGCACAAATTTGTAGCACTTCTGTCATATTTTGAAATACTGAAAGGTGTTTTGAAGAATCTCATTCTTAATTTCCAGTCAAATTCCTTCCAACCTGGACTGTGGGTGATCTTAAAACCTTTTTCACAAATCTCCTCCCACTGCTCATCTTCAATAACAATGTTCATTTCTAGTTCCCACTTTTGCTTGATATCTATAGAGTTGTCAGAGAAATGCATCTGTAGATGTTTATATAAATTAGATATAATCTTCCTCTTATTATTTTCCTCCACACATTTTATCAGAAATATTTCTAAAGGTAATGTATTTTGTTTCAAGGTAGGCCATTCTTTGTGTGATAAAAGATAATCCCTTAATTGTAAGTACTTGTAGAAATCTTTTGAGCATAATCCATATTTATCTTGTAACTGCTTAAATGACTTAAGAGTTTCTCCACTGAATAACTGATTAATTCTTATTAATCCTTTCTGTGCCCATCTCTGATAACCCGTATCCTGTTTGTTTGGAAGGAAGTCAATAATCTTGTCTATTTTTATTATGCGTGATATTGTTAAAGGTGCTCCTATTTTCTTCCTCACTAGAGACCAGACTCTGTGTGTATAATTAATCCACTCATTTTCAATTTTTAAATCCTTCCAATTTTTTCCCTCCATAAATGGCATCGCTTCAAGAGGTACCAGTGGGCATGTGCTGCTCTCCAGACCAATCCAGTTGGTCTCCTCATCCTGTACAAGCCACTCGACCACAACGCGAAGTTGTGCTGCCCAGTAGTACAGTTTCAGATTAGGCAGACCAAGGCCACCTTTTTCTCTTGGGCTTACCAATAATTTCTGTCTGATTCTTGGTTTCCTCCTTTTCCAAATAAAGTTATTAATAATTTTATCTAAAATTTTAAAAGTGGAGGCAGGTATCCTAATAGGTAGTGTCTGAAATAGATACATTAATCGTGGAAGTACATTCATTCTCACTGTTTCTATTCTGCCCAAAAGGGACAGAGGAAGAATCTCCCATCTGGACAGGTCCGATTTTATTTGTGTGATTAATCTACTATAATTTTCATTAAATAGTTGCGATGTTTGTGGTGTAATCATCACACCTAAATATTTGAATCCCCTCTTGGACCAATTAAAAGTGACCTCTTTATCTAAATCTGTAGGCCATTTTCCCACCAACATCATAGCTTCAGACTTGGTTTCATTAACTTTATAGCCTGAGATTTCTCCAAAATCTTTTAAACTAGTCATAAGCCTAGGGATTGAACTCAGGGGATTAGAAATATACAAAATAATGTCATCCGCATATAATGAGATTTTATGGGTGACTCCACCTGCTGTTACTCCATGGATTCTGGGGTCTGTCCGTATTTTTTCTGCCAGAGGCTCAATGCTAATAGCAAATAGTAGAGGCGAAAGAGGACATCCCTGCCTAGTTCCTCTTTTTAAACCAAATTTCTTTGAGGAGTATCCATTCACCCGTACTTTGGATGTAGGTCCAGAATATAGCACACCCATCCATTCGATAAAGTCTCTATGGAATCCCATTGCTGCCAGTGTGTGTTTCAGATACTGCCAGTCCACCCTATCAAATGCCTTCTCAGCATCAAGGCTGAGAAGCATTGAAGGATCCTGTTTTAGTCTTGCCACGGAGATCACATTTAAAGTTCTCCTAATATTATTTATCCCTAAACGTCCCGTTATGAACCCTGTTTGGTCTGGTTTAATTATTGTGTGGATACATTTTTGAATTCGATTTGCCAGTATTGTAGTTAAAATTTTCAAATCACAGCAGAGCAAACTTATTGGTCTGTAGGACGAGCAATTTATGGGATCCTTGCCCTCTTTGGGAATTATAGATATTATTGCTTCTGACCAAGACTTTGGGGGGTCCTTATTTGTGAGGGCGTAATTAAATACCCTTTGTAACAGAGGCGTTACCTCAGCTTTAAAATGCTTATAAAATTCCGCAGGGAATCCATCAACTCCTGGCACTTTACTGTTCTTTAAATTTTTTATGACCCCCTCGATTTCCTGTTTTGTAATTGGATCTCTCATTGCCTTGGCATCATTTTCAGTTAATTTTGGTAACTTAATTTCACTCAATACATTCTTAATCTTCTCTATTTTACTGTCTATTTCCTCTGAATCATAAAGTGTCTCATAGTAGGCTGAGAAAGCTTCTGCAATATCTTTAGGATGGGACAGCATTTTCTTTGTGAAAGGATTCATTATCTTTTCCACTGTGCGATCTGCCTGTTTCTTGCGCAGCTGAAATGCTAGTAGCCTGCTGGCCCTATTCCCTGATTCATAGTACTTTTGATTGGCAAACTGTAATGCCCCCTCTGCCTTGTATGTCAACAAAGTATCCAGTGTTTGTCTGTATTCGCCAAGAGATTTTAAAGTAGTTTCATCATTAGTCTTTTTATGTTCCTCCTCCAGTTGTCGAATACGATTTTCTAACTCTACTTGTTTTTTATCGCGTTCTCTTTTGATTTGGGATGACAAAGAGATTAATTTCCCCCTCAGCACAGCTTTTCCAGCTTCCCAAAGAGTTGACACTGATACTTCCTCGTTGTCGTTATGTTCCATATACTCAGTCCAGTCGTTTTTAATTCTTTGAACTATTTCTGGATAATTTAGAAGTGAAACATTCATTCTCCACTGTTTAGGTTGTTTATTGTTCTCTAAATTTATTGTCATAACCACCGGACCGTGGTCTGATATTGTTATTGGTTCAATATGGCAATTTGTAACTTTATGTGCATCCCTCTTTAAAACAAAAAAGAGATCTATTCTGGAGTAGCTTCCATGGACCTTTGAAAAAAAGGTGTAATCACGCGCCGTGGGGTGGCTTTGACGCCATATATCTACTAGCCCCATCTCTTCAATCAAACTGGGCAAAATTTTAGCCTTCTGGGTCACTGGTCTCTGTTCATATGGGTATTTGTCCAATTTGTGGTTCATCACACAGTTGAGATCCCCTCCAGCTAGTATAAATCCGTCAGCTTTTGCTGTCAGAAGCGCTGAGATGTCCTTGAAGAAGCTAGGATCATCTTCATTAGGCGCATAAATGTTTAAGAGGGATATTCTCACTCCTCTAATTGTACCTACAGCTAAGATGTAGCGTCCCATTTTATCTTCATATGTGCTCTCTACAACGAAGCCCAGTGATCTGTGACATAAGATGGCAACTCCTCTCCGTTTGCCCCTTTCACATGAGGCACTGTAAACCTGCCCTACCCATGCCCTTCTAAGTTTTTTATGTTCTGTTTTGTTAAGGTGGGTCTCCTGAAGCATTGCAATTGAACAGTTCAGCCTTTTTAGCTGGGTCAAAATTTTATTTCTCTTTATTGGATTATTTACTCCATTTATATTATATGTGATTACTGTTAATGTATCCATTTTTGTGGCTTACGGTTTTTGGGTTTTTCCCCTTTTCCCTTCCTTATAAACATACCTAAATAACTATTGTTTCTCCCTTGTAACTGTACTTAATAACTATAATCAGGGTCACATCAAAAGCCATAGCTACATAGAGAATATTGTTTGCTGAGATACACAAAACATTAAAGAAACAAAAGAGTTTTCCTGAACATGGAAAAGAACTGTGAACTTCCAATTCCCCAGTGGTTTGCCCCTGAACTGAAGTGAACACAAACATAACCATACAAACAGACTCAGGGGGTCCCCACCCCTGATCTTCTTTGGGCAGAGAGACAAGGCTCTCTGGGTGTTGTGCACAAAGTGCCTGGGCGATGGTCCTCCAGGATGTCCCCGAAGTGTCCTCACACCGCCATGGTTGTAAAGTTTGCTTCATCCAATTTTCCTCTTTCACCGTTCCCCACTGTTTCGTAGCTTATTTTCCAGCAATTATGTTATAGCCTAAATCTATGTATTTGAGTCAATATTTTATGATAAATGATACTCCCTTAAAGGTCTAGTCTAGTTTTTCTTTTGTTCTACAATTATTGTCCATTGTCTTCCATATTCTTTGTCACAAATTTTTGTCTCTATTTACCTTCCATCCAGTTCTAGACTAGACATGGCGACCTTACTCCTGGCTAAGGGCTTGCTCCTCTCTGTTGTCACCCTGGATAATGGCTCTGATCTCAGCAGGGTTCAACTGTTGGCTCTTCCTCTTCTTTCCCTGGGTTGCCCAACCGTCCTGTGTCAGCTCCTCTTCCAGTATCTCTCGGTCCTCCAGGGATGTTTCAATGCCAAGATCTTTCAGTGTGGAGTGTGCAGCTAGAAGTGAGGGGAAGAGTTTTGTGCCCCCGTTCATGAAGAGTTTCAGCTGAGCTGGGTATGGTGACTGGGCCTTAATGTTCTTTTCTTTTAGCTTCTTTATTACCTCTCTGACCTTCTTTCTTTTCTTCTGCAAGTCAGGTGAGTAGTCATGGTCGAAATAAATCGTGTGCTCTTGGTACTTTATGTTTCTTTGCTTCCAAGCTTGTAGTAGCACTTTTTGTTTTACATTAAAGTCCAGAAACCGGGCTATAATGGATCTTGGGGGCGCCGCTGCGGCTTTAGGCTTTGGGCCTAGCGCTCTATGAGCTCTTTCTAGTTTAATGACAACTTCCTCTTGAAACTCTAGAGAAGTGCTCAGAAGGTCTGTGATAAAGTTCACCATATCTTCTTTTTCCACTCCCTCTGGGACGCCATACAGCCTGATGTTATTACGGCGGAGTCTGTTTTCCATATCGTCACATTTAGCAGCCAGGATAGCTTGTCTTCCTAGCAGGTGTCCTAGCGCTCTCTCCTGCCGTATGCTTCTGTCTTCCGTTGCACTTACTCTGTCCTCCGCTTCAGTCACTCTTCTGTCCAGCCCCTCCATTCGTTTCTTTAAGTCCTCCATGGATGATTCTACCCGGTGTAGAGAGCTTTTCAGGTCCCGGAACGAGTCGGTATTTTCCTGCCGCAGTTTTCGTAATTCCGTTAGCATCACTGTTTCCCCGCTAGCATCTCCTGTAGCTTTCAACGGTGTAGCTTCGGCTAACGTTAGCTGCTTGGAGCCTGTCGTAACGTCGTCTTTTCTACCAGCCTTCATGTCTTTCTTCTCCGTATTTTGACTGGAACTTCGTCCTCTTGAGCCTTTTCCTTTTAGTTTAGCACTCATTTATCACTTTTCGTTACTTTGTCGGCTATTTATTGTGGGTCTGGTGGAGCAGCAAAGTTATGCGTCCGTCTTCTCCATCGCCTTCCCGGAAGTCCAAATAAACATGTTTTAATGTGGAATAATAACTGATATTGGAAACATTTAGAAAGATCCAAAATGTAATTAAAGTGTTAAAAAAACTAATGGGAAGAAATAGTTTTCTTTTATCTTAAATTGTGACACTTTCTGGTGGGCTGGTCTAATAATTCACCGTTTTCAGTTTTCTGGCAGAGGCTACTTTGTTTTTGTTTTTGTTAAACATACTGACACCATGAAGAGTTGATAAGATTCATGTGCTCTAACCAGAGATGCACTGATCTGATATTATCTGTATCAGTCCCAATATTTAAAAAAAATCTGGACAGGCTATCAGTGACAAAGTTCCCGATACATAAGGGCAGGTCTATTCAGTCTAATTCTATGCTTTATTATTTATTTTACATTATATTTAGAATTCTTAATTGCACTTTCTGAACCATTTGAAGGTTTGTTGCAGTTTAGTTTTACATGTTTGACCAAGGTAATCAGTTTGTTTTTGTCAGTTTCAATTTATTATTATTATTATTATTATTTATTTTACATTAGCTGCTATACTCCTAATTGCACTGACTGAATAAATTAAAGTTGTTTTTACATGTCTGACCAAACTTCTGAAGCCAGTGGTGTTTAAGTGTTACAGAGTTATCAAATACATTTCTGATCCAGTGCATTTATGTCTGTATTTAAATAACGAAACATCGGATCGGTGTTGGCCGATTCTAAACCTCAGATATCGATGCATACGTCATAAATGAACTCAAATTAGAGGCTGAATTTTTCCAAATTTTCCTGTGAGAATATGATACAGCAGTAAAAGAGGAGCTTGTTTTGTGGAGTGTGATGTAATGCTGTGTGAAAGCAGCATGGGTGTCAGTTTCCTCGGTAAATCCCCCACCTGTGGCCAGGAAGCGATGCGCGGCCAGCAGCAGCTGAGGAGAGATCTTCACCTTCGATTCGCTCTCATGTTTGAAGGCAGAAAAGTCTCTCTTGTTCTTATCAGGTGCAACTTTCCTCCTGGTGCGATTGTCAGCTGAGAAGTGATACAAACAAACAGTTTACAGATCTATAAAATATCCTCTTAAATATTCTACAAATCCAACAATTTATAGTAATTTGGCATTTAAATTTAAAACAATTGGTAGTGTTGACAACAAAAACCTACTGTAAAGGTCAGATTCATCCAGAATCTCTGATTTAATTATCTCCTCGATCACGTCTTCTAGAGTGACCAACCCCAACACTTCGTAGAACGGATCTCCCTCGCCCTCGTTGTTCACCTTCTGGACGATGGCAAGGTGGGACTTTCCTGAAGGACACAGAGACGCTCAACCAAATGAGGATGAAAAATATCTGAATACATATTCTTTTCACACAAGTCATTAGACTTAGGAGTGAACTGATTGTAGGCTGATCACCGATTATTAAAATGTCTGGTACTGGTTTCTCTATAACTGGTCAAAATACACCTTCAATGTTCCAATATTATTTTCACCCAAAATTAAGGAAATGCCGAACGATTCATCGGCCAACCGATCAGGGCTGAAGCGACCAAACTAATTTAGTGATTTATTCATTATTAATTGAACTATAAGGACAAAAAAGTCAATTAACCGAAACAATAACATACTCAGAGTAGTAACTGAGCGAAAAATATATATTTCGCTACATGTATGTAGCGAAATATATATTTATGTAAAAAAACTACATACATTTTGCATTAAGACAAGGAAAACCTTCTTAAGTGTCAAAATTTTAGTTTCATCTGGTTAAATTCTGAATAAGAAATTCGTCTATTAATCACCTTATGATATCCAATTATCAATCACTTATTAAAGAAAAACAATCACCAGATTAGTCCTACACTTCATTAATATAAAATCAAGCAGAAAGAACTGAGATTTTCATGTTAGAAGTATTTTTTAACTGCATCCTTTGCTACTAATGATTAAACATTCACTAAAGCAAAGATATTATGTTGCATTACAGGAAATAAAATATGTATTTTCCTATTTAAAAAAAAAGGAAATTGAATTACCGGTAATTTAATGCATTTCTAATATTGTGTAAAAAAGCTTAAATGAGAAGTCAAAATGTGACTTTTTCATCTTTTATTAATTGATTGTCAGAATAATCGATTACTGACAAATTAAGAGCTACAACCGAACAATTTATCTACTGAAAATGTAATGAAGATCTCAAAATATAAATTATATTTTAATTTTCTTAGCTTGTGAAATATTTTGTAACAACAGGAGCAAAAGTGTCTCTTACTGTTGCCTTGCCTAGATCTATGTCTAACAGATCTAGGTCTATGTATAATAGAAACCATCACACTGTGTGACTATGTAGATAAATCAAACACTGACTCACGCCGTTTATCAACCCACACATTTTTTGTTTCAACTACAGTGAAAAAATTTGATAAATTATATAACAACATAAAATACAATTAGATCTTTGGGTTTACTCACATAAAGTATAATTTTCCCTCCTTTAATACCATGATAATCAAAAATATGAACCTTCTGGTGAACGTCATGCAGCTTCCTGCAGTGATCGGGTCTGTTGCTACCAAACTGTCAGAGTCGGTTATGATATCAGGCTGATATACGATAACCTCTCTGTTCCAGCATGAACTCACTCCCTGCGCCCCAAATAGCCTGTTAATGTGAGCTCGGTGTTACAGTTGGGCTGAACTTTGACCTCATGTTCAACGCCACGCCGAGACGCTTTCCAGAGAGCAGATGGCAGCCGGAGGCGGCGCCGAGCCCGACCTGGCAGAGTCCTGAATAATTTATGACACAGTGGACCGTTCTCTGGACGGAGAGTTTCCTGGATTTACAGAACATATGAGATTAAATTAAAAAGAATAAAACTTATTCCTAGGCCTGTCACAATCTCGCAGGATAAAATAATAATTCTGCCATTATTACCGTTATATTACTTGAAAATGGTCTCAAAATAACAATATTATCATTTATCGTAATAACTTCTGGGGCTGTTTATCGTCAAGCAGCATTTGTTATTGTGACAGGTCTAATTAGTTCAGATAGTAAAGGATGAATCTGTAGAGAAAATCATATCACAGATGTAAAACACCTGTCTGTGTTTCCAAAATAAAAGCAGCAGATCAGTGGGATTTACAAAGAGCTTGTATGACCGGCAATTAGCCGAAGACCAAAGGCTCAAAGTGGTTTTGTTATGCCCTTGATGTCAAAGCGAGCGCCGCCGCAGCGTCACACAAACGGACTCCACACATGCTCAGCCTTGACCTCGCCGGGTTTCATACAGAAATAGACTTTAGGGACTTTGAGGAATCCGTTTCCCTCCAGGACGGATTCACAGTCTCGCTCTGGTCTACGACGGCATAACAGGCCGAGGATCAAGTGTTGAAAGTTTAGTTTGGAAATGTGTGGAGGAAGCTGGAGAGCAGCCTGTGTGAGGTTCTGAGTAAAGCTGTGTTACTCTGATATACAGGCCAATCACTGAGTGGTTCATTCTTCAAATTATGTAGAAATTTTTCACATTTTCTGGTCAGCATTTTGGCAGAATAAAGGATTTTCTATACTGTTATTAGTAACTTAAAGTGTATTTTTTTATCAAAAGGAATATAAATCTATTATTCTTTTAATGGATGCACGATATATCGGTATTAACACCGATACCGGCCAATATTATGTTTTTAAGATATCGGTATTGCTCTATTTTATGGCAGCTGTTTTTTATCCCCAAGTTTTCAAGGTTTTGATGCATCAAAAATTTGATTAATTTCTAATAGTATAATAAATAATGATAATGATAAACAACGTTTTGATATAATTCACCAGTGTTGGTCTTTGTGTTTGGGACATTTGGGAAATGAATATCTTCCAAAACGGTTAAATCAACCTTGTGATTAACACACACATCCTATTGAACAGCACAGATATCTGAAACTTCCTTTATGGACACCGACTCCCTGCCTGACATCACATCAGGGAACGATGGAAAGAATCTGTCAAGAGAGTCCCACGAAGACAAACCCCCCAGGGAACATTCATTAGCCCATCTTTGCTCGTCCCACAGAAAAATAGAACCAGACACATCATGTAATGGAAAAGGCCTTGCGTTAGTGTCTGTGTGTGACCTCTTCCTGTAGTGCTGAGTCAATATTTCAGAGGAAGTGGGACCCCAGGAGACGCTCCACTACCACTTGAGAGTCTATCGACTCCTTCACAGCAGACACGAATTAACAGACAAACAAACTTTGTGGAGAAACTTTATCTAAACACAGACTGATCACTCAGTCACCTCTGACCTGCGTGAGAAGATTCTGTCTGCGCTGATCTTCTGACGCAATATTCATTTACCACAAAACATGATTAAAATGAACAGATCCGTACACAACTGACACCTGAACAGAAACACACACAGTTTGTCCTGAATCTGAACCGTCAGAGGGTTTACCTTAAACAACAAGATGCTCAGGAAGCTTGTCTATGTGGAAAAACCTTTTTAAATCCATGCGCTGCAGAGGAATTTAAAACAAAATATGAAAACATTAGATGAAAAATAGCAAAAAATAGAGTTTTGCGGTCAAATTGTCATCAATCAGTTTGTAAACAAATCATATTTCCTGATATAAAACACATTTCTAAAGTTGCTGCTGGTCTGTCACAATAACAAGTGTTGCCGGGCGATTAATTGTCCCAGAAGTTATTGCGATAAATGATAATATTGTTTTAAGACCATTTTCAAGTAACATAATGGTAATGGCATAATAATTCACGAAGACATTCAATCTTAAAGACAATTTAAATATCCAAACAACATAAAAACAAAACAACAAATAAAATGAATTATAAAGTCTCTGTGAACAAAACTGTCCTGCAAAAAAGCATCTAGTTGAGACCAAAACACCTGGCAGACTTTTATCATCCAATTTTTGGTAGAAAGAGAAAAACAATAAATTGAATCACTGGCGTTAGACACATGTAAGTTTTGTTTGCTGTTTTGAGTTTTGCATAAAGATGTGGCAAGAAATTATCTGGTGACCAAAGTAGGATGATTTTTAGTTTTATCTGTGTGACCTGTGACCTCCCAGTCTGAAACTGAAAAATCTGATAATTTTCCCAATCAGTGAATGCACCAGAGTCCTAACAGGTTGCTCCAACAGCAACAGTCTTTGGTGTGGAAAATTTTAATGGCAACAAAAGACATTAGCAATTGTCAGTAGTACTAGTGAAATGTTTAAGAGGTTTCTACAGTTTTTCGTTTCCGCCATCACTAATGCAAATTTTCTGTAAAAACGGTCAAAAAACATTGAGTTTAAGTGACACCAACTCCCACCAGCAGGTGGCAGAATATCTTGCTCCTAGTACTGCTCCCTCCACCTTACTTGATATCAAGCTATTGTCCATGATCAATAATCTAGCTATAAATTATTTTGTCAATATTTTTTGTTTTAAAATAAGTCTAACCTTGTAGAGCAATCATTTCTCTCTCACACAGTGTGACGTCGCCTCTTCCCCTAGCATAAATAATGAATCAATATCTTAAACACGATTCTTATTTTCTAAGTGAAGCTTCAATCTGCTCAAATGGGTCAAAGCTTTACAAAAACTTCACACAAAACTCTACATCTGTGCATCTCTATAAATATACATTTGTCCAGTAGGGCGGCGCCATACCTAGAACTGACATAATTGTGAAACTTTAGCTCAACGTTGAAGATGGTTAGCCTGCATTTTGTAACTTTTTCGTTTTATTCTTGCAATATTGCAACCATTTCAATGTTTGACAGCTCTGCTGTCTAATCTTCAATCTAATTATTCTGACTGATTTTAATCCTGTTACATATCTTGTATTTGCAGGTTGGAAAAGCCCTTCAGAAAGCATCACATGGACTGAACTTTAAACTCTTCTTTTAAGGAAAATATAAAGGAAAAGGGAGTGAATTTAATATGTACCTTCTAGAGTTAGAGATTTATTTTCTCTCTCAAAAAAGAAAGAAATGAAAAACAAAGATTGCAGAATAGCAGCTCCAACTAAAAACAGGAAGCGAGAACCAAACCGACCTTTATCGGAAATGTTAAACTCAGCTTCTCCTTTTCTTTCTGCAGCACTTCCATTATATTACAAGCAAATGAACAATAAAACTATTCACTGACACACTGCAAGTCAGTGAATAGTTTTCTGTGTGAGGCAGCATCGTGTTTCCTCCAGGAACTGTCAGCCACTCGTCTGCACACACACAGACAAATTCCCGGCAGGTGATTTGACCTTGCAGTTAGGTTTCTCTGCCCTCTGGCTTTTCCATCACCAGCCAGTAAGCCGGCCTGTTTGTTGACACAAAACATCCACAACAAAGCTGCGAGGGGGAGAGCGATGAGTCTTTACAGGAGAGGAATGCCTCTCCTGCTGCCCACGGAGCAAAAAAACACAACCGGTCGGCTGCGTATCAGCAGCAATGACCGGCGGTTTCAAAACAAGCCTGCTGTGAGGGAAAGAAACAAAACCATGCAGCTGCAAAAATGCTCCTGTTGCGCTCACACACACACAGACAGTTGTGTAATAACCGAGCTGAGATATGAGGGCCTGCTGTGTGGGACAGGTCAAGCTCTTTAAACCCGTTTTTCCAGTTAAAACCGGAGTTGCGTGCACCCAGGTCTGCTGTGATCCCGAGACGCGGCGCCGCAGATGAATTGGATCACAAACCGCCTCACTGTATTTCACGCCAACATCCTCAGCAGCTCCTGCTGCAGAGGCGGCTAAATGCTAAAGGTTCAGGCTGAGTTCTGCTTCTCCGCAGCGCAGGACAAAACTCAGAATCAAAGCAAATGTGTTGGCGCTGGAAAATTTGTTTGAGGTGGAAAACAAGGAAAAATATCTGCTCAAGTGTGTGGGGGTCAAAAGGTCAGCTGCTGCCCAAAATGAAAGAGTTTTATGCAAACTGGTAGTTTCTGCAGAACTTAAAGAACAGATTGGAACAAAAATCAATAAAAAATACATCCTCGTACTTTTATTTCACTAGTAACAGTGAAATAAATGTTAATATTGTTATTGGTAGTATTTGTATAAATCATAGTGTAGTGTCTTCTTGATCAAATAATCTCTGTCAGGGATAAATTACAGCCTGAACAATCTGACCTGAAAGGACACTGACTGTACGCAGCTTTAATTAGCTTTATGATATTCAAAGTTCAGAACACTTCATGCCCTGATAAGGCTCTTATTGTGAAGGTTTGCTGTACTGCAGCTATAATTAGAGGCATACATCATCATATTATTTTGGTGGCTCTGCTGAGTGTCATCAGACTGTTAAAGTGACGCTAGCAGTCAAATAAATCAGTTAAACAGATAAACCTGACCATCCAGCTAAATGTCGGCTAGCTCACCATTAGCTGCTAGGAAGCCATTAGCCGGTAATTTCCATCTGCATTTATTTTAGATATAACATCTCCAGAAAGCTTCTGTAAAGTCCAAAGAGCAGCTGCATGTACCACTTCGAGGTGTTGGCTGGTTTAAAAGCTGCAACATTTTTAGAAATTTTGTTTGAACATATTTGTTGAAATATCAAGATCGATATCAGGTGATGTTTGTCTATTTCTATCATATACTATCAGTCTGATAAGTAAAAATGGGACGACATTAACAACCGATGTTTGTTTCCAACTTGCTGCTGTTTGTGTTTAGCCCTCACCCGTTCAGGCAGAATTACCCATTTTAGATCTCACTACCATCTACATGAGGTTGCACCCTAATGAGTAAGCAAAAATATGAAGAGAGTGTTTGTGTGACAAATTTCTGCTGAGCTGCTCTTTCCTCATGCTGACAAACATTACTTCAGCACGGGGTCTAGATTTGGCAACCTAAATGAAGATGAGTGCAAAAAGACTCACCATGTTAAAATGTTGAGTATGTTGAATGTGAGGAAATAAAAGCACAAGACGTCCAATAGGAGAACTGAGTAAGAAGCAAAATGCCTCAACAGCAAAACTCCAATTGCTTCAGTAAAGGACTAAAATTAATGATATTTACAGTTAGAGTAAGGCAGCAAAGGCTCAGAATATCATTTAAAAAATATTCATTAAAGTACAAATACTGTAATAAGAATATGAATGTGAGTGATTGTTTTTATTTGGTTTAAATAACTAACACACCTGTGGAAGATTGGCCCCGCCCCCAGAACATCTTTTAAATTAAAAAGTGGGCGGAGTCAATAGACTCAACTTCTTTTTGCAAAAAAGCGACAAATCTCTCGACTATTTTCAAATTTACTGAAAAATGTCACAATTTGAACAGAAAAAGAAAAACTTCCACCGCTTATCTGCCAAAAAGTTGATTTTGCGGTTTAGTTACTCTTTAAATTCTTTAGCGTTTTAAACCTTTTACATAACTAAAGAAAAAATAACTGTAAATGCACATTCTGACAAATATGACAACTATAAAATGTTTAACAGCCTGAAAGCAGAAACAAAACAGCAAAAATATTTAATAAACATTAATAATAATTATTTGAGGCTCTAATAATTGTGCTTTGATGATCAAATGCAGTGAAATCTCACCATCTTTAAGCTTAAGTTACTAAATGAAGCCATTACGTCTGTTGCAATAAGCAATAAAGCAATTAATTGGATGATAAACTAAAACGATCTCAATAATTTCCATTTGTATGATTTATCTTTTCTCTTTTTCTACCAAAAACTGGATGATAAAGTCTTTTGTCTGGTGTTTTGGTCTCAACTAAGTTTTTTTAAGGATAATTTTGTTTACAGCGTCTTCATATTTCATTTTATTTGTTATTTCTGATGTTTTTATTTACTTTAAATATTTAAAATATCTTCCGTTAGTGTTATTTGATCTTTGAGAATGCGTTTTGTATTATTTAGGCGTTACCATTACATTACTTGAAATTGGTCTCAAATCAACAATATTATTGTTTATCGCAATAATTTCTGGGACAATTTATTGTCCAGCAAAATGTGCCATCATGACAGGCCAAGCAGCTCTCCGTACTCGTTAGGTTGTCAAAGTGAGACTCACAGCAACGGTAACAACAGAGGTTTTATTTTCCGAGCCTTAAAGTTCAGACACTGAAGAGAGAAACGCCATCTAACAAAAGTAAGAGTAAATTAATGAGGTTTACTGTCTGTTTATTGTCTCTGCAGAACCCCTGAATGTCGACAGACCCGTAGAAATATACCTGCCTGCAGCAGAACGACAGGTGCTCTGCACCTCCTGCATGCAGCCACGGTCCAGCTCACCTGCATCAGACGCATGAATTTCTCCCTCAGCATGCTACTAGATTCTCTAGAGTCAAAGTCATAGTGTTACGGGAATAAAGTCGTACAGCAAAAAGTCTAAATAAAACAAGAAAAAAACTCACAACATTACAGGAATGAAGTACTAATTTTATAAGCCCAAAACAAAAAATCTTAAATTAAAATGAAAAATGTTGGCATAGGACATATTTAATCTTTTAACACCTCTGCATCAAATTATTGTCAATAGAAGGACTTTGGGATGATTGACTGAGTCCATTTCACAGAAAGACGAGCTGTTCCTGCCACATCTCCATAACTGTGTCAAACAACTTTCTTCTGGTTTTATTCAAGGCTATTATAGTTAACTAAAACTAACAAAATACAATTGAAATTGAGAAATTATTTTTGTTAAGTAAATAAAAACAGTAATTAATGGGGAAAAACTAACTGGAATTATATCATGAATTCATAAAAACTAACTAAGATATACTGTAGATATCCAAACCTTCATTTTTGTGTTTATGAATCTGTTTATTAGCCTTTCAAATTGATGTAGAACAATTATTTTTTTGCCTCCACACAAGTAATTTACATCAACTGTCGGCAAACTACAGTCATTGGGTTGTTTTGTTTTTTTTAACAATTTCTGAATACTGAGTAAACTTTTGGAAAATTGTATCTTCTGTTGAGTATTAATTACCCAATCGATGTGAACATGATCCAAACACAAAAATTACCCAAAGTATAAAATAATTAAAACTACTACCACTAAACTGAAACTAAACTATATTTAACAAAAAGTCACAACAATATTAAACTAAAATGTAATGAGGACCCCAAATTATAACCCTGGTGATGTTGCGTCTTTATTCCATTAAGATCACGAGTTTATTCTAATAATTAAAAAAAAAATCTCTTTGTCTGATCCTACAGTCTGTAGGTGTGTCAGTGTAGCTGTATACGTCTGCACTTGTTACAAAACACAAAAGGTCATGAGGTTAGCAGGCCAGAACATGTGATCAGATCAGATCTTTAGGCGTCTTAAATAAATATGTCACTGTGAAGCAAAGAGAGAAAAAAAGACAACATGTTAGGAAGATGTAAAAATGTGAAGTAACTTTATGAGTAACTCAAGTCTGCATGAACCAAAGTGACTTAAATGAAATGAGAGAAATCTTTGTGTGTGTGTGAACACCAACATGCAAGGAAAATTTGACATTAAAATGTTTGCAGAGGGAAATAAAGGCTGTCAGTCATCCAGGGACACTTTGCATGCTGTGTATTCATTCTTAGAGTTTTTCCTAAACTTGTTCTTTTCATACTATTCAAGTGAAAATATATATATATTTTTTCTTTAGGGAGACTATAAGTACTAATTATCATATGTGGTAAAAACATTAAAGTTTTTTAAAACACCATTTACACCAATGTTAAATAGGTAAAGTGTTAAAACAAATTTAATCTCAAAGTTTTAGAAAAGTCTATCCTGTAATTTAATACATTTATTCAGAAAAACAAAATCCATACAATAAATCATACAAAACCAAAAATGACCGACTACAGGCTCCACTAACAATTCCTATCTAAATAAATTTAACTGCACCTGTTTATTACCATTCTACTTTTACATTTGGTCAAAGTTTTTGAGCAGATTGGAGTAGTTTTGTTATTTTGCTGGACATTTGTTCATAATTTCTTTTGATTGAGTCGAATGTTTGAACAATTATTCCCTCTGGTCCTTTTTTTATTTTTTCACTTTCAGACGGTTGTTATGATGCATAATTGTGGCAACATTTAACCTTATCAAAGCCTCATCAGTGTCAGGATGGTTTAAACAACTACAGCAGGCTGAATGAGAACTAACACATCATTTTTAAGAAAATTATCACTCCACAAATATGTTTGTATCAAACCACAGGACTCACACAGTGAGTGACCAGAACAGGAGTCTGCTGGCTCGGGTTCCCAAACCCGGATAAAATGCCTTGACAACCACAAACAAAACGGAGGCTGAGTCATTTCCTCAAAGGCTTGAAAGCGTTCGAGTAAAAAGTGCTTCGTCTCATACTAAACCTGCTTATCCACTCAAAAGTCAATCTGTCCAATCAATAGAACATAAATAAAACTGAAACTGAGACACTTCACAGGGTTTCCCCCTGAAAACGTCCTAAGTCCAGTGCTGGGTTGGCAAGGCGGTCATCCAGCGAATTACCAAACAAAATGTTTAAAGTCGACTGGAAATTTGAAAATATTGCTAGGTAATTACATATTAAAGGAAGAAATTATTTACAAAACCTAAACACCGACAACAAAGTCTTAAAAATGACAAACCTAAAAAACGGAACTATTAAAATAAATATTAACTTGTTGCACCTGAGTTGTTTCATCCTACAGTGTCTTTTTTTATCTTTTATCCTTTTATTTGTCACTTTATTTGCTGAAGTTGTTGGCGTGTAGAACTGTATTATTCCAGTTAGTTGTGTGTTTATAAAACTAACTAAAACATACTGAAATTATAGATATAATATCTTTCATTTTTGTGTTTAATCTATTTAACTGCTGTGAAATACATTTTCAGCAGTTTGCAACAGCTTCAGTCTCCATAAGTTACAGCACTCCACTTATGCTAGTCCGCAAAAGTTGAGAGAAAACGCCGGAGTCAGTTCAACAATAATTAAAAGCATTTTTAGAAAATTGGATCTTCAAGTATTCATTACCCAATCGATGTGTACATAATCACAATAACATACTTTGGCCTTTTTGAATTCTGTACCTAAAAAAACTTAAGTATGAAAAAACAAGAACTATTAGTATAACAAATAAAAAACTAAACTAATAACTAATAAAAAAAGATTTGCAAAGACTAATTAAAACTATCAACAGTTTATCCAAAGAGACTCTTTAACATGTAACACTGTTAATGATGTACATAAAAAACCTATAATAAATAAACAAACACTTAGTCTGGTGGGGACAGAAGTAAAACCTGGTGGCGCGCCAGGCTTAAATTACTCATACTCATTTAACCCAAATAACGTTTAATTTACCCACAGAAAAATAATGTTGCTTTATCAAATAGAGGCTTTGATGTCGGAGCAGTATAACTCAGAAGCGGAGGCTTCGTCATGTGACTGTTGACAGAGTTCCTCGTGCCTCCAGGACCTTCATGCTTCACTTGTCGTTGTGTACCTTTTGAATTTACGCCTCATGTTTCATATCCATAAAACCTCAAATGTTATAACGGTAAACACTTGTTTACCGTTTAAGCTGTCAATCAGCTTAAACAAATAATACTTATAACTTAGAGGTTTACTTTCAGAATTTCCAGTGAGTGGAAAATCTTGCGCCATAAGCATGAGCTCACTCCTCCGTCCTTTGAAAAGGTAAACGGGAAACAAAACCTAGAGAAATCACAGCTGCGCATTGTACAAATTTACGAGGTAAAACCGTAAATCTGACATAACTGGAGCGCTGGACCACAAGGAGCTGTATGTGTGCACACACTGACGCCGCTGGATGCCTTCACTGTGGTAACCGATGCCAAGCAGCAGGTGAGAGGAACTCGAGATGCAGGCGGGGAGTCGGGTCAGAGCAGGAGGTGAGTTCCTCTCTAGAATCACATCTATCCACTGACCGCAGCGCTACGGGTAAGAATAACATTCAGCAGCATCTCTGGCTTAAAGTTCTCAGTGACGTTCAAATCAAGATGGAGATTTTCAAATTTACTGGTTGATGTTCTGCTGAGATGATTTCAAAATGAAATGTTGCTCAAAACTAAAACTGATCAGTTAACAGGAGATCTGTTAACAGATAAGAAAATGTTTGCTGCATGTTGACTTGCAGCAAACTGATAAGATCTGTTCTTACGTGAACCACAGCAAACCATCACTCCCAGCAGTGACTTTAACAGTCCGCCATGAAGCCTCCCTTTGCTGCCAAGTCTTCAGCCTTCCAGTTAAAACGAGCATGAACGTTCCTCATTTAACACTTTATCAATCTGGAGATCTAAAATTAGGATTCTGAAGCAAGCCTGAAGCTCCAAATTCCATAAATATGGATCATTTACTATAAATATAGGTGATTGTAGGGTGGTTATCGAAATGAAGTTACACCAAAGTTTTAAATAGATGTATGGAGCATAGATTACCGTGTTTCCACTCCTCGACATGCTGCTGAGCAGCACCAGGCTCTGTCTGAGGACCTGTTCTCTTGTTGACCATATTTAACAATTCCATGCATTTTTAGTTTAATAACAAGGTATTCTCTAATCCCACTAATCTAATAAACATACTCACAGCTCTATTGAGAGGTCAGCTCTCCATCTAAGTTTTTCTTGACTGATTTTGCATTAAAAGTTTCCTTTAATGACATATTAACGTCAAAATTACGTTTCAATTAAATTTACCAACAGCAAATGGTTGTGTAGAATATTGCTAAACGCATTCAAGATCATATCATAAAGATATGATTCTTCTTGTAAAAGAAGTGAGGCACTGGGAATTGACACAAAGCAACTGCGTATTAATATTACAGCAACTTATCCTCTGCAGGCAGATTTATCAATGTTTATATAGAGAGACTGCAGCTTGTTACCAAAGCCTCCCACCTTCCTGGCCGAGCCCTCCTAGACGAGCTGCAGAGCTTTTCTTTTGCCAAATGTCACGCAGCACCATGCGTCGCTACAACAGCTCTAAACCTGATTTATGTCTGTTAATTAGAGACCTGAGACAAACAGAAACAACAGCGCATGAGAAGCAGACACAGATGCTTTGGTAAATGCATACAGCCGCTTCCCTTATAACCACGTCTTGAATTAAGTCAAGCTTTTTGTGCCAACACACAGACATGACGCCAAAGCCTCCTGGGGAGATTTTATGTCACACTGAGACCAAATTATGATCCTGCTGCAGATTGGATGCAAAAAAACCAAAAAGTTAATTTATGTAACCTGTGAAACCCGTCAAGCTGCTACCAGAATAATCTGTCTCCACACAGCTTTTGGTGAAAACAGCAACATTTTTTGGGGGGATAATGACTGTTTATACTTCAAACAGACCTTCTGTTTAGTAATCCTCCCAGTTCAATTACTAAACACCTCAATACATTTCCTTCATGTTTCAGAGGCGGTCTCCAAACTCAGGGCTTCATGTTCGTACCCAGCAGTTACCATTTCCTGAGGTTGACTCATTACAGACTCGGTTCATCACTTATTGCTAAAATCAACCATAAACTGCTGCTGGACTGGAGAAACACAATGTATTACTAATTAAGTTGCTGTCTGATCTACATGCAGAGAGTACAAGAACAGTACTGTTCAAAAGTCTTGGGTCAGCACTTCTAACTTATCTTTCACAACCAATAAACCAGTTACTGATCAATATTTTGGGGGGTTTTCAGGGTCTTGCTACGTTTTTCTTGGTTCAGTGTTTTACCATGTTTGAGGAATATTTTTATTAGCTTTTTTGCTACATTATTATCCCTCATTCAGGCCAAAAAGGCTCCTGATCTTAAAGAATGGAGCACATGAGTGTAGGGTTGAAATGTTGATGCATTATTTTCACTTAATTAATGTAGATGTAGATGAATTAAAAATTGTAACGCTATTAATTGCATTTTTAATTTTTTCTTTTTTTTTTAAAATACAAATATATTTTCTGGTTCGACCGTAAATCTGACGCACAAGTTACATCCAAGCTAATTTCTGCTGCTGAACACAATCTGACGGACGCTGAAAAAGACTACTGTTGTACTGAAGCTGTGCTAAAAGCAGTGAGTTTATCAGCAGAGCTATTCAAGGCTAAAATAGCATCTCAATGCTAACATGTAGCAGCTAACGCTAACACTTTGCACCAATCTGATGGGTGAATAACCCGAATTACAGATTAAAATCTATAAATATTTTTGTTACTGGGCTCATGTCTATTCAAAAAGGGTGTTTGAATTGAAAATGTTGCTTATTTTGTCAATATATAGTTTTCCATTAATTAATTACAGACTTTGCAGTTAACTTGAAAAATTTAATCTAGTCCAACAATCACTTTAGACAAATTTAAGTTTAGTCACAAAGGCTAAACTTTTCCCAATTTAGAACATTTTTAAAAGACTTTCTGCTGAACTGGTGACCAAGATCACTGTAATATAAAAACAGAATAGTTTTAAATTTTGCACAAGCTTTAAACGAGACGAATCCTAAACAATAAGCCTCCTTCAGGCATAACATTATGACCAGCAGGTCCTCCTGACAGGTCTGGGCTGTTCTGTTTGTTTCGACATGTTTCTGTTAAAACCAGCTTTGCCTTCTGACTTTGTGATTTAGATTTTGACTGATAAAGATTATTTTTCTTAATGACAATAACAAACAAATGAAGGAAAAAATTATTTTAGTTATCAATTAATCTCTTGATAATTCTTTCAGTTAATCAGACACAATATTAGGGATACAATAAAAGATGCAAATAAGCAAATAATTCAATTTCTTTTTTGAATAACATAAAAAATGTTATTGTCCACAATGTAAAAACATAGTATTCCTTTAGTGAACATCGGATTATTTGTAGCAGCTAAAAAATATTTCTCACACGGGAAAAGTTCAGCATTTCTGCTTGACTGAACATCAGCACAGTGTAGGGCTGAGCTGGTGATTATTTTTTGGATTAACTGATTAATAACTGCAAACAAAAGGTGAGCTATGAGTGTTTTTGAGCTGCAGATGCATCATTTGCTACAAATTATCAGGCGTTCACAAAAGAAAAGCTGTTATTGCATTTTAGTCCATAAAATTTACATTTTCTTATTGAAAATGTTTTTTATGCATTTCTAATATTGCTTAAAAAGCGGTTGAGTGAAAAACCTGCAGATTAATCCGATTAATCGCCAGAATAATCGATAACTACAATAAACGCAGCACTAGATATAATTGGTGTTAGTTGCATCAGCTGTCAGTAAATAATGAGATAATTTGGTGTTTTTTATGTTAGTTTCAGTTAAAGGTTCTACAAAAATGTCAGTTTTGTTATTTTAAATTGGAATTGAATCATTTGTTTATTTGGATTTTTATGTATTTCTGATATTGTATAAAAAAAGGTTTAAAGGTTGAATGAAAAACCTGCATATTAATCCAATTAATGGACTATTGCAGTCATAGATATAATTAGTGTCAATCACTTCACCTGGCAGTTTATAGGGAATCTTAATCTTAATCCATCTTAATTTGTGGGGAAAGTTCTCCAAAAATGTTGTTTATTTTTGATTTATTATATATTTCTAATGTATAAAAACCAGTTTAAGGGATTGAATGAAAAATCTGCACATTGCTCCGAATAATTGTGAAAATAATGGATAGCATAGTTGCAGCCTAAAATAGTTATTGTTAACCACCTGACCTGTCAGTGAATAATGAGTTAGTTTCTTGTTCTCCATCTTAATGTGGGGAAACAACAACATAAGATTCCAACAAACCTTTCTTAAACTCCTCCAACATGGCGTCCAGCTTGGTGTCATGGAAGACGAAGTGGACCGAGTGGTTGTAGAACTTGGTGATGGTCTTCAGGGTGGTGCAGTCGTCCGGGTCCACGAAGGCCAGGTCTTTGACGAAGAGGATGTCCACGATGTTGGACTGCTCGTGCTCGTAGACGGGAATTCGCGTGTATCCGCTCTCCATGATCTCCGACATGGTGTTGAAGTCCAGCACCGCGTCGCTGCTGATCATGAAGCAGTTGCCCAGAGGCGTCATGATGTCCTCCACCGTTTTGGTCCGGAGCTCCAGCGCGCCTTGGATCATGTTGAGCTCCTCTTTCACCAGGTCGTTGTAGGGTTCGGTTACTTTCAGCATTTCCACCAGCTTCTCCCGGTTATATACAGTTCCGATCTCCTGGCCCAAAACGCAGTCCAGGATCTTGCTGATGGGCCAAGACAAGGGGAAGGTGAGCAGCATGAAGAGCTTGGTGAGCAGGATGGTGTTGGCACCCACTGCCAGGCCGTGTCTGGAGCACAGCGCCTGGGGCACGATCTCTCCAAAGATCACGATGCCGACGGTGGAGGCGACCACAGCTCCGAGTCCGGACTTGGTGAGGTCGTCCAGGAGGATAGTGAGGGTAGTGTTCACTAGGACATTCCCGAGCAGCAGCGAGCACAGCAGGTAGTTGCCCTTCCTGCGGATGGGCTCGATCTTCCGGGCATACTTCTTCTCCTTGTCCGTGCCGCAGCTTTGCACGATGCGGAGCTCCATGGGGTCCAGCGCCATCAGCCCCAGGTTGAGCCCGCTGAACATCCCGGACAGCACCAACAGGCAGCAGATGAGGATCACCTCCAGCCAAAGGGGCAGCAGGGACGTGCTCTCCTCCTCCACCACCAGAACTCTTAACTCCTTCTCTTCCAGAAGAAACCATTTGTTCTCCTGGGGGTCGAGGATGCACAATCCGAACACTTTCTTATCTTCGTTTTTTCGAAGCTTATTCACGGTGATGTTGACAACCCCGGCGTTGTTACGGTAGTTTACCTGCATGCGCCCTTTCACTAACATACCATTCGAGTGTTCGGGACAAGTCCTGTTAAGAGACCGGTGCTCGACTTCATCAAGTTCGGCGAACCTGATGAGCTCCGAGCTGTTGGGTAACAAGTGGGTACCGTAGAACCTGAAGAGGTTCTGGCTGCCCTCGGTCACCTGAATCATCCCCTCATTGGTCATCCCGGCCGGCTTGTCGCTCTTCTCCAGCCGCATCCCAAATATCTGAGTGCCGCCCTTGGACTCCCGAGTCGCTGTCTCGGCCTCCCTTCCCGCCAACACGCACAAAAACACGAATAAAGTCAGAAGAAAGCCCAGTCCACTCGAGTCTGTCGCCATGTTTGTTTCACTCTATGCCAACGTCCGACCTGACGTCAACTACTCCTTTCCTGGGGCCAGCCCACTAGTTAGCATAATCACACACAGCCAATCAGCGAACGATACGTCACGCGAAAACTTTGTTCGAGCTCGCTATGGTAAGCTGTTTTACCATAAAATCGGCTCCAGTTATAAGGAATAGGTTTATTTCGACATATTAGTTCATTGAGATATTTCTAATTACAATCTGACGACATTTGTGAAGACAATTGTGAAGTATAACTTTTTCCATTTATAAAATATGTTTTGAATCATGTATAATTTTCTTTCTACTTCTCAACTGTACACCACTTTGTGTTGGTCTTTCACATTAAATTCCAATCAAATGTATTTATATTTGTGGTTGTAATGTGACAAGATATGGAAAAAAATTCAAATGGTATCATTACTTTTGCAAGCCACCGCATTTCAGATAACAACAATTAAATTATGAGTGGTGGAAAAATAAATGTAAGATATCTCACTTTTTGTTCTGACTTGTCAAAATTCCAATTAAATAGAGCTTGAATTACACAAGAGTTCAACATTTCTTAAATGTATTTTTAAATAGGAGATTTGCAGGAGATTTGACAAGTAAAATTGAAATTCAATAAGGACTCGGCAAAACTAAGAGAATTTTGCCTAGTGAAAAGTTTTCTGAAGATAATATCTGAAAAGATTAGAAATCTTGAAAATGTTTTAATATAAACAGCTTTTCTGTTTCACATATCTTGAATTAATATTCTGACTAATGTAATTTTGACCAGCCATGGTTAAGTTTGACATACATTAAATTTTAATTACGGGTTTGTGACTCTTCAAACCAGGACTGATATCATTTGAGATGTCATAAAAGGACATCTCAAATGTAAATATACTTAAATTGTGTCAACACTCATTTTTAGACATCTGGAATGTAATCACAGATATTCAGGCAAAACCGATTTTATGTTAAAACGGCCTGCCGTAAACTCAGTTTAGACTTTTTCAAACTGACTGTTTTTGTTCTTAAAGTAGTTTCGCCTGAGCCGTTTTATTAATTCACCTCTTCATCAATTTGGCTGCTTTCTACTTAAATTTTGCACTAAGCTACTTAAACCACAACATTTCAGAATTTTCCAGTTTAATTTAGCTCAAAAATACTTCATTAATCCCAAAGAGAAATTAAATGCTCTTCTAGCTATTACCCAAGTTTCCTCAAACAGTTGTTGCAAATGTTGATATCTGTGGGAAGGAAGGATCTCTTGTAGCAGTCTGTATTACAGCAAATCTGAAGAAGCCTCTGACTGGAGATACCAAAATCTTAACTTCCATCAAAACTATTTTATTCAGGCAAACCTTCAATGCTTAAAAATGCGGTGGCACTTCTGGTCTTATCTTCCTATTTACTCCATTTTGTTTAATGTATCTTGTTTTTAAGCCACTTTTTATTGTTTAATATGTTGATTTTATTAAGCACTTTGGTCACCAATATTGTGAATCTGTAATATAAATGATTATATTTTTGATTTCCACTTTGTTTGAGGTCAACTGACTCAACTGACTCCAACAAAATCCAATTCAATCAAAATAATATCAAACAAAAATCACTTTTAATGACCTCCTGTTGGTAACTATTATCTATTGGAGTCACAAAAACAAATTTATTTAGACTGGGAATAAAAAATAGAAGCATCTATGAATCATTAGGTATGTAGAAAATGACTCAGGGTAGCTACAAATTGGTACAAAAAGTGCCACCACTCTATTTTCTATCTGAAAAAAGATGAAATGGCAGTGAAGATGATCGTTACAAGATTTCATCATTTTGTATTTCAGTATCTTTGTTTGTTATGCATTCAACGTTTCTGGGTACAAAATTCAGCTTTGATGGATGCCAGTCATTTTGCCTCTTCACCATTTGTTTCTTCAGTTGTTTTGGTCATTTGGTGGAGGCACAAAATGGAACCTTGACTGAAACATACATGCATAACACTCTGCACTGCTGTGCGAATGTTTTAAGCTTCTCCGTATAATTTGAAGAAGTCTTCAGCTGATTTATTTTGGTTTCACTTATTCAAGTAAATTCAATCAAAATGAAACAAAATAATTAAGTTTACTTGTGCCAGCAGACAAGTTTCAGAACAATAATATCACTGCTCTGTTAAATAACTAATAATTTTGAACCTATGTTCTTAAACCAAGTCGTTTTTGTTTTAATTTATGAACTGATTTAAGCGTTTAACAGTAGGTTGATGTATTTGGATAACATCTTTAAAAAATAGTAATGGTGGTTAATCGGTAAGTTTTCAAGATAGTGCTATCTTTAGTTTTTGATTCTGATTACTAACTCATTAACAACAACATTATATAACAATAAAGCTATCAGCAGGTCAATCAGTTCAAACAATTGTCTTTGGTGCAGTTATAGCACCACCTTGTGGTCAAACTAAGGACTTGGGTTTTAATCTGTTAATCTAGAGGTCTGGTGTTGCCCTTTGCTTTGTGTTTGGATATTTAAGCGGGAAATTACATGTCAAACATTTATTTGTTGTGCAAAGACATGGAAAAGTCCAGTTCTCACCTATAAAACGCACTAAAACAAAGATATTTCACTTTGTGACCGAATAAACATCTGCTACAGGAGGAATGTGATTGGCTCACAGCGAGTCGCATCTGAAAGCCTGGTAGATAAACGTTCTGCCCTGCTTGTGTTGCCCAATGAGCAGAAATCCTGGAGAAACCAAAGACTTTCCACTAAACTGCAGATTTCTGTGGAATATTAAAGCTAAGAGATAAATCTATCAGGACGCCAAAACATTCCTGCTGAAACATTCACAACATTCAAAAGCAGCAGATAATACACTTTGCAAAAGTATTTAGGCCTCTTGAACTTTTCCAACAAAACAAAGTATCACATTGAAACCATATATTTACATACACCTAATAAAAGCACAAGTGCAATTTTTCTCACTGTGAAGTTAAAAGATCAAACTTTTCTTGTTTTAAGTCGTTTAGAATCACAAAAATTATTAGGAGACTTAAAAGAACAAGTTACAGTTTTTCTCCTTCACTTTGGTTCATATCAGAACAGAACAGAACTTCTCAAAACTATTTGTTCAAACTTCAAATTATTTTGTCATTTATGCAAATCATATTGAAAATGCCTTTATCCTAGAGATGATGTATAATTCTCCCCTGTTTCCTGAATTTTCATCTGATTTTGTTATGTAGATAAAGATGCATTACACAAGTTGAATTCTCTCAGCCTCCATAACATTTAAGAATAATTTCCTTGCTGGTTCATCTGAGCTCATGTCTTTAATGCAGTGGCTTTGGGCTGCTGGACCAAGTCACAATTATTGTAATTCCATTAAATCTGTTAATTGTAAGATGTTTAAGCTTATTTATTTATTTTGCCTTGAATGCAGCGTTACTATTCTATTTCACAGATATCCCAGTTTTTCACCAGCCTTGAACACATCATCTCATTTGTGAATCGCTTGTGGTAAGAAAGTCTCTAACAGAAAGCAGCTGGTGATTTGAAGTGTTTTATTACTGTTATTTTATTAGTTGTTCAGTTTGAAACGTGTCGATTTGAGAAACTGTTTACATGTTTTTATATTATATTATTCTACACATCTGTGAATTATGTTGTATACTTACAAATCTTGTGCGCTTTGTGGATCTTTTTGAGACTAATTCAGCTCCATACTTGGGTCAGCAAAGATAGCTTTAGACTTCCGTGCAGTTCTGGTTCTGTCCAGCAGGGGGAGCAAAACCAGAGTCATCCCTGTCTTTTTGCTAAGAACCCTGTTGAGTCTGCTTATTTTATAAATTGACGAAAATGTTAAAAGTGACTCGATAAAACGAGTAAAACATTTTCTAAAAACGGCCTTAACATGAGATGGATTTTGAAAAAGAAACTGGGTTCTGCAGGTAATCCATGGTGTTTTGTAGTTTTGAGAAAGGCTCTTACTGTTTTACAAATGGTTCGAGAAAAACACCGAAGTGACTGAGGGACTGAGAAAACTTCTGAGTTTGACTTTTTGAACTCAGAAATCCCCAAGTTTCGTTTTTCTAGAAAATGCCTGAGATTAATCTCCTTTTTTCCTAGCTACAATGACCCTAATAAGTTTATGTTCAGATTCAGACCGAATGCAGTTCAATGTCCTTAAATACAAAGTCGTAAAAGTCAACCAGTAACAAACGTGACATTTTTATAAGTGCCGTCACTAAATTCATCGATACAAACCAAATAAGTTGGTCAATGATTCACTAATCATGGTTCAATAGTACAATTAAGACCCAGTTCGGTTGTCATGTTTCATGTTCGCCTACTAGAGGTCCGCACAGCTCCAAACATCTTCATCAAATCTCTGCGTCACGTGGCCTCGCCGTTAGGTTTCCTCCTGAAGCTCTGCGTAAATCTAAAGCCAAACATCGCAGGGAGTGGAGGCTCCGGGAGGGAGGAGGAACCGAGGGAGGAGAATGAAGCCGGGGCGAGTGGGAACATTTTAGACCACGACTTTACTCGCCTGGGTTTTTTTTTGTTTTGTTCTTTCTTTAATTTCTGTTTATTCACAGAAACCCGCAGGGAGACGCGCAGCTTTACGGTAAGAACCAGCCGCTCACCTTTTGTTTCCCCTGTGCTGAACTGTTCAGAGGTTGAGGTTCGGTGCTGTGAGATGGATTTTTTTTAGAGTAAAAAGATGTAGAAAGAAAGTAGCTGTCTTCTAAAGTAAACCGAGAAAGTGACCGGTGGAATGGAAAGGAAAAGTTTGGGTTTTTTGGGTTCAGAAACTTTGTTTCGCTTTGTTTTCTTTAACTTCTAGTAACGCGAAACTACACTCGACTGTACAACATCTGCTCACTTCTTACTGAGCTGAGTTTTGAGACGGGAAACATTCCTCTGCTGGTTAGATGCTTTGTTAAGTTTCGGGATTATTGATAAATGATGTAGAAAAGCAGTTTTTTCTACCTCGGTGTGATAGTTTTTAAGCTGACTGTGATGTCACTGATGCGTCATCTGTACATCATCAAGAGGCTTTCAAAAGTTCATTCACATCCGGTAACATCTGCTTCTGTTATCAGGAGGCGATCAGAACTTATTTTAATATTAGAAATGCCCCCTGATCAATACATCTACAGTTTTTAATCCAAAAACTCATCAACAAATCAGCCCTATTGACTGCATTGTTTTTCTTATTTTAATAAAGGAATTTATTTATTATTTATTTGCATATTTTAAAGTATAATATTGTATAACGCAGTGATTCCCAAATATTTCCTGGGCAATAAAATCCCCCCTAAAAAAAAAAGTAATAAAATCAACTGGACACAAACATCGTTCAACCAGACATAAACCTAAACACATATTTTGTTTTCAAACTCCACTGAAGTTTATTTCACACTTCAGGTTGAAACAAAACAAACTATAAACCATCTTTACAGTGAAACACTTTTGTGTAACTGTTTTTTTGTTGTTTTTTTTTCATTCATCCATACGCCCCCCCTGCAATGGCACTGCGCCCCCCCAGGGGTCGCGCCCCACACTTTGGGAACCACTGGTATAAAGAAAGGCTTAATTAAAAATCTGCAGAAAATGCTCTTTTTTCTCAGATTAATCGATTAATCGTCTTAGTTGCAGCCGTATTATGTTTATAAACTTTTAGCCAGAAAACTGCAATCAGTGCACTCCTGTCTTTTACTATAATTATGCATTAGCAGGTGTTAGCTGGTATGAGATTCTTAGAACTTTAAATGAAATACCACAATGCACCGGCCACTTTATTAGGAACCCCTTTATGCCTTCAGAACTTCCTCAGCAGAGATTCAAAACATTTCTGAGTGTCTTTTTGTCTTTTTGGTCCATTTGACATGTTGGCATCATGCAGTTGATGCTAATAGGTCGGCTGCATATTAGCTGTTTATTCTTTCTGTTCAGGAACAAACCCTGCAGTTAGCTACGATGTATTTACTCTCAGAAGAGTGACAGGTGATTTTCCCTTAGTTTCCACACCATGACTGTATTTTTTACTACTTTAACTATTTACTTATATATATTTTACATATTTCTGATAGGCTTCTTTCTGCCAGCTGACTGGAAGTGCACAGTAAAGTAGCTTTCATTAAACAGACCAGGGGTTCCCAAAATGTGGGTCAGGGCCCCAGGAGAATCACGAGACGTCACAAAATCTTTCAGGACTATATGTAATGTAATGTATGTAGCCAAAACGGACAAAATAAATACATCTTGAAATGTATCATTAAATAATGTGCAGTAATATACTTTTTTATTAAGTTTTATAAAATAAATACTTTTAAAATACGTATATTTATTTGACTCTCTAAATTTATTTTAAATAAATACTTCAATATTTCAAGCAAGCAAACAAAACAGCAACATGGTTTCAGTTAGACATAATTATCAATGTTAATGTTTATCATTTAACAAAAAGGTTCGAATACATAACCTTGGGGCACTCCATGTTTTTCTTTAGCTTCTTACAACATTTAAAAATATGCTTTAGTAGAACAGATGAACCAGTTCAGTTACAACATTTCAGCTTCATTTGATACACAAAGTAATTAAAAATTATCTCCAAACTGTTAAAAAAGACAATGAAACAATTATAATATAATTTCTTAAAATAATTTGAGACTCATTTTTATTTGTTGTTTTGCTGGCAACCAACTGATGTTATTTCCTGTGATTCAAAGAGAACATCCTAAAAAGCCAGATAGATAATCAGAGTTTGTGGTTGGTGGTGAAATTGTTTCTTCACAGCAACAAACTCCTCCAGTTTCCTGCCACAGACTAAAACG
This sequence comes from Xiphophorus hellerii, assembly GCF_003331165.1. Classification (NCBI taxonomy): domain Eukaryota; kingdom Metazoa; phylum Chordata; class Actinopteri; order Cyprinodontiformes; family Poeciliidae; genus Xiphophorus; species Xiphophorus hellerii. The sequence goes on from NC_045683.1 coordinate 2,174,024, forward strand.
GTTCTCTTTAAGAGTGAGTTCATTGTTGTTTGCTGTGAGTCTTTTTTTAGCCTTGTGGTAGCCGTCAGTTGGCAAGAAGTTCCCAATTTCTGTTATCACCAACCAAATTTTAGGTGGATCCAAATGTGAAGAATTAATGCTCTGTTATTGAAACAATGAAGTAAAACAAAGCAACTAAACATGATAAAATTAGTCATTTTAAAGTAACGCTTAGCTTAGCCGAGTCTCTTCTGTTGGGTAAAATGAGTGGACAGGAAATGTTGTCAGTTTATGAGGAATAAAACTGACAAACATTCACACCAGTCCTGTTTAATCTGCTTTATTCCAACTCTAGTTTGCTTGTGCATTAAACCGGTTCATCTAAGCTGTGAAAGCGTACTCAAACTGAACTCTGAACTTTCTAAAAGCATAGGTCTCGGTTCAGCTGAAGGCGGTTTGAATGCCTATGTGAACACCAAGCGAAAAACTAGGAAGCAGACTACACCTCAGGGCATTCTGGGTAAATACAACCAAAATAAACGCGAGCATCTAGCGCTAGCGGGAGAAATGTCTCGCAGCCTTTTACCGAAGACAAACAACCACCAGAATCTGACGCCACTCCAGTTTACATTTTGTGAAGAAGGAAGTTGCCCTCAATGTCTTCTTAGAGGTTTTCATGTCATTTCCTTTAGTGGTTCTTGGTGCAGCGCCCCCTCAGGTGAGGAGGGGAACAGCTTTTCAAAAGGTTTGGTTGGTTTGATGCAGTGCAATGAAAAATGCAAAAAAAGGGGAGAAAATGTGATAAATTTTGCGATTTTCAAATCTAATCTAATGGAGTAGATCTGAAAACGCTCTTAAACACACTCTCTATGAGCGCCCCCAAGTGGTCAAATTAATAGTAACTGAATAATAAGTGAGTAAGTTCAGCTTTCCTGCCATGTCAGCCTCTTAAAAGGATTCTAGCTTAACTGAGGAGATGAGAAATGTTTGAAAATCTAAATTTACATATTTTCACCCAAATCAACTGTTAAGGATCTGATTGTTTGACATGAACAGAGAAAGTGGTATTATTAGTTTTAGGAGGTCAATCAAACTGTTAGCTTTTTATGGGGTAAGATGAGAAGAGGAGTGGCTTTTGTGACCTGAGAGGTCAGGTGAATAATTCAGAGGTTGATTGTTTTGGGTCTTTTTGTTCAGCGCTCGGTCTCAAAGCCTTCGTTCTGTCATAACAGCACCTCGTTTTCCAACTCCTGCTCTGCTAATTTCTGTCAGGCTCCTGTTCAGGTCACTGCTTTACTCTCTAGTTTTACTAACAAATTAAAAACCTAAATCTGTGTGAGCATTTCTGGGCATCAGAGTCACAAATCAGCCCCTTTTCTGGAGAGTTTTCTAAACAAAATAATAAATATATGGTTTGGAGTCAGTTTCCTGGACATTTTAATTCTGTGTTTACTTATTTACTCCCAGTCGGAGGAGGACTGACATTAATCAGTAACACACAGAGACCTTGAAAAACCTTCGCAAACAGCCCGATGTGATTCACAGAGTTTGTTAAGCCTCGGTCCCGGTGAGTTTGAATCAATTTGGGCTCTGATCTACACATAATGATTGACAGGTTCAAGAAACACAGAAATCTGAGAATCTCATAAACAATCATCATGCCTCAATTCAGTTCTGTTTCCTTCCTTATGTCCTTCACCTCTTTACCTTTAAATGTCAAAATATTCCAAGAACGGCATTTATTCGAAGTCTTGGTGAAAAAGAATATACAGTTTGATGTATTAGGACAAAAGGAAAACTTTTCTTTCTAGGTTCCTATTCTACTTAAATTGAACTTCAGGTGCACAAAAACAGAACTTATTCCCACTTTAATTATTTATTAATTGAAAGCAAAAACAAAACATGAAAATATCGGAATATATCGGGAAAGTTTGTGTATTTGTGGATTTTTTCAATATACATCCTGGGAACAGATAATGATACTTGACATGCTAGTAATTGGTGTTTGGAAAGCAACCAATCAATGAGCAGCATTTATTTTCCTTAGCGCTGATTGGCTGAACCCTCAAACATGGAGATAATGAGGACCAGTTCAGATTCAGATTATCATCATTATCAACAACAACAACATTATCATCAGAAACTAAATGCATAAACTATAAAAAAGGATAAAATAATAAAACAGAACAAAATAAGAACCAGCTCAAAAAATGGGAGTCGCATAAATAAAGTACAAACTTTTGCAAATTGTACAAGAAATGTATAAGAAATAATATGTGCAATCAAAAATAAGTAGATAAAATAGTAATAAGATAAGGAAGACCATGGATGATTTTATTTATTGATTTGGTAATTTTAACCATTTCATAGACAAGTCAATAAATAAATAGAACTTCACACACAAAGCTGGTTAAAAACGTTGTGAAAGGGTTAATAGAGGAGCCGTGTTGTGATGACTTCCTGAAGTTTCAGAAAGAGCAGCAGCTTCTTAAAGAGACAGAGGTCAAATTTCAAAATGTTAAATTACAAAGTCAAATTTCTGTTAAGTCATATTTGACATATACAGCATTTCTATAGTAAGTGAAGTTATCAAACGCTTCAGGTTTAGAACTCAAGCCAGGTACAGATGATAGATGGAGGGAAAATCGATGGTAAAGATTGGTAAAAATTAATGACCTACATCTGGATCATTAAGTCTAACACTGAAAACAAAACTCATACCTGGATTTTCATCAATTGAATAATTAAATTTAAGCAAACAAAGATCCTACCTGGATCTAGTTTTACTTGTTTGTGTGCTTACTTTTTGCCTGTCCACGCAGAAGAAGAACTGCAAAACAAAACAGGCGAAACGTTTGTGGCCTTAGCTGGCAGTTAACAGAAGGTTATGGACTCTGTAGCATGGTCTGCAAATGTAAAATAAGCCCCAATTAATCAGGAAAAATGGCTTTCCATTGTAGAACAAACCACTTGACAAAGACAGAACATAATTAATAGAGTAGAACAACGAGTCTGCTGAGCCTCATTAGTGACGGATTCATGAGATTCATCATAACTGAACTTGTTTCTGTCAGAAACTAAATTCCCAGCATCCTTCCTATTATCACATTTAGGATTTAATGTGTCCTGACTGTTTCCTTTGATGCAGATGCAAAATGTGTCTGTCTTCTGTGACTGTGTGGGTGAGGTGTAAGAAAACATGGATTGAAAACTGAATTTTCAGTGGTGGTTTTCTTTCCAACTAAACACCACAGTTTCTGGTTGAGTTGTAAAACTTTCTGTGGTTGAACCGCAGCTGTAGGTGAAATCCAAAATGTTCTGCAGTTTGAACTTTTCACTCATTTCTGCACTTTCTCAGCTACTGCAAGTTTTCTGCAAAACAGAAAGTTGCACAGATATGAAGTAAGCTAACGCTTTGTCTTCTGGCTTTTATGTAGGAAAAAAACTTCCCAGAAATCACCACGTTTCAGCTCAGCTAAAAAAACAATGACTTACTTATGCTATACACTCAGTGCTATTTGTTGTTACATATTTGTATGATGTGACACTAAAGCGCTACACCAACATGGTATTTAGCAGCAGCTAGCGCTAAAGCACTATGCTAACATGCTACTTAGTTCTGCTAATGCTAAAGCGCTACACCAACATTGTGTTTAGTGGAAGCTAATGCTAAAGCGTTACGCCAACATGGTGTTTAGTGGAAGCTAATGCTAAAGCGCTACACCAACATGGTGTTTAGTGGAAGCTAATGCTAAAGCATTACTTTTAACTCAGATAATATCTGACCCTGAAAGACTGTAAGCCGAGCACCAATTTAATTTTGACATTGTAAGTTACATATTTTATTATGCCCTTAAATTTTGTTTCATGTTTATATCTTGTTCTGTATTAACTGTATTTTCTTTTGTTCTTATCTTGTCTGATTAAACAGAAGTGCTGTGCAAACAGTCTTCACCTACTTCAAAATAAGAGCATGAATATAAGAAAAATTTCAACTGAAAGTTTACAAAACAGCCAAGTAAATTAGCGCTTTAGAATTTATCTGGTCGAATTAATTTAGGGGAAGCTAAGTGTGCTTAGCATCTTCATAGTTAGCTAAAAATGAGCCACACTATCAGCACATCTAATAGGCAACAACAGACAGTGTTTCTGTTGGATCGCCAGGGTGAAAAACAATAAAACACTAATACTTAAAACACTAAAATATGTCAAAGTACATTAAACAAATGCAGGAATGTGCATCACCTTAACAGTAGTTGAGATTTCAGTCGACTGGTCGGAAAAATGAAACTATCAGGTTAACAGGAGGAACTTCTCCTGAGATAAAACCTGTGTTGAAGAGAACAGCTGTGTTTTTCTGTGTACTTGATGTTCCCTCTTAACAGCTGCTGTGACAACGAACAGAAGATAATAAAAAAAATTATCTGACGGTTGAAACAAAGCAGGAACTTTAACAGCACATTTGCTTAAACAGGACCAGTCAATTCAAACACTTCTCTGCTGAATCGTAACGTTGAACAGAACCCAACAAATTACAGAAACAAGTTCCACAGATTCTTTTCTGGTTTCCTTAAACACCACCTTTAGTCTTTAATACTAAACCAACATGATTTATTATTATTATTATTATGGATAAATCCACTGATAACAAACAGAAACATGAAAAACAAAGGAGCAACCGTGTAAGATGAAGGATGATTTAGATTGGAGGAGAAAAATTAGACAAATTTGTGATTAGTTCATATTTTATCAGATGTTTACCTTTATTTTTACTGTTTATGACTAAAACTTCACCTTTCTTTGCTCAAAGTTTAACTAAAGTTATCAGAAATGTTGCGATTAAAGCTGGAGAAAGAAATGTTTCCTTGGGAGCTTGAAAGTGGTTGGATGATTTATTTAGTTGGGAATTCATCAGAATTGGCTCCTTTTTTAAAAACAACTTCCCCCTTTTCTTGCCAAACTATCGCTAAAAGGAAGTTCTCCCTTTCATCACTTCTTCCTGCTATTGTCCTCTTACTGTAATAGATTTATGGAGAAACGCATGCAAACGCTGAACTTCCAGGTTGAATCATGTTTTTATGCTACTGTGTTAGGATATTAATTCAACCGTTCAAACTAAACAGAAAATATGCAGGACGAAAGAGTTTGGTTATTTAAGTTAACACTTTTTCTGTTCATCTGCTGAATTTTTAGTCATTTAGAGTTTGAGTCCAGACAGCAGTATTAGGCTCAAAGATAAAGCGGAAACATAGAGAATACAGCTAAAATTAGATTTAAAAAAATTGAGAATGAAGTGGAAATAATATCCAGAAGAACTGGTGTAGTACTCCCAAACAGCTTTATGAAAGCCAGTCCAAAGCGGCAGTGTAAAAACCAAATAACAGAAGTCTAAAGGTTGCTGTTGGAGTTCATTGTCCTGCTGATCAACTATTTAAATAATCGTGTCGTTTCTGATCCTTCCTACAAACCAAACGGCTCAGAGAGTTTCAGCATGGCTGCTGCTATTTTTGGAAAAAACTCTGATAAATGAAGTACTTGTTGACGGAGACGCAGCAGAAAATCCAAGCAAGAGGCTGAACACGTTTCAAAGCAAGATTTGTTCCAGTTATGAATGAAATCATCCACGTTTGAAACATTTAAATCTCCCACCGCTGTTATCGCATGAATCTTCACTTTCCCCAAACGGGAAGATTCATGTTTAAAGTTATTGTTAATAAATGTTCTGGCAGGAGTTCAACTTTAAACAGAAGAAATGTTTCTAATGTGACAGGAAAATCTGTAAAAAGATGAAAATTGACCACAGAAAGACAAACAATAAGTAAAATGATAAATCAAAAATTAAAAACAGCAAAAATTTTAAAACTCCTACTTCTAATATGGACTCTAAATGCATCACCAAACAGCAGGATCTTCAATGCATGTTTAGATTGTCTTTTATTTAAAATAACATTAAAGTTAAGATCATGCGCTTTTGTAATCCCTTGTTTTTCTGTTTGACGTGGATCAGGGAACCTGTTGCACGTTTTATTTATTTTATGGCTAATTTCACGTTTAGTCGTTCCACTGAAACAAAACAACTTCATCTGTTGCAGTTCTTACATCCTGGAGAAGCAAATAATTAAATGTAGAAAAACTGCACAAACTCACATTTCTTATATGAAACCAGATGTTTGAAATCAACGTTTGAAGTTGTGAAATCAGAACCACAGTAAAAAATAAATAAATAAACTGGTTTTCCAGTAGAGGATGGAAACCTTAAACATGTCCAGTGGTCCACTGTTTACTGGAACCATTTCCAACCCATCAACACCAGTTTCTCACTTCTCGCCTTGTTGCACCTTTCTAAAAAACAGATTTCTGTTTGCTGACAGAGGGAACATGCTGGAAACGCTGCAGCTGTTCTCCTACTGCGGCTCGCTCTCTGATTGGTCCTCTGATGGAAAATACCTTCAAACAACTTCTGTTCAACTTCACTTTGATCAGGAAGTTAAATGCATTTATGACCAGCTTTGCCTGGAGAGGCGGAAGAAGGATTTCTTAAATTACTCAAACAAACTTTAGTACAGAGTGCAAAACCAAAAAACAATGACATTATAGAGCAAAAATCAGAACAAACAAAATTGTTTTCAAAATTTGTTGGTACATTTTGATTAATATTCAAATCAAAGCAGAAATATTTTTCTTTGGAGGTTATTTTTATTTTTGGTTAATGCTGCCCTGAAGTTTGCGTTCAGGAAAGTTCTGCCAAAAATTAAAATCAGCATCTCCAAGACGTCCAGATTTTAGCAGTTATAGGAATTTTCTTCTGCTTTTGGTAAAAAAAAAAGAAACAAAAAACACGAGCCATCTCTCCTGCTAGCGCTAGCCTCACATGTTTGTTTTGGCTGTATTTACCCAGAATGCCCTGTGCTGAAGTCCATTTCCTGGTTGTACGGTTGGTGTAAGATTTTGAATCAAATCATTTCATTTGAGCTCATTTGAACCAAACTAAGACCTAGAATTATAGAGAGACCACAGTTGACTTTTTTGGTCCACATCAGAATTTGATTACACATTCACACATCTCCACGTAAACTGGACTCTCAAAACAAAACAAACGGACTGGAGTTGGATTAAAGCAGAATACACGGAGCTGCAGTGAGTGCGCCCTAGAAAAGATCATTTGTGAGTTTTATTGCTCTGGACATTTCCTGTTAGCTCAATTTACCCAATAAGAGAATTGGCTAAGCTAAGCTAAGTTTTATAAAATGTAAACAAAATTGGAGTAGCATCAGATTTTAGCTACTGTAGGATTTATCTTTTATCTTTGGTAAAAGACCGCGAGTCATTTCTCCTTCTAGCAATAGACTCATACGTTTGCTTGGCTGTATTTACCCAAAATGCTGTGTGTTGTAGTCTACTTCCTGCTTTTGGAGCAGTCTCTGGTCCACTTGACGTTCACATATGCATTCAAACCTAACCAGAGTTCACTTCAACCGAACAGAGGCTGGGGTTTGCGTCAGAGTTTGATTACCCATCCACGCCTCCCCAAAGCGGAGTGGAGTTGGATTAAAGCGGACTAAACCGAGCTGGTGTGAATGCATCGTTAGTTTGTTTGAAGCTGAAAGACATTTTGGTCGTGAATCTTCTGTGTTTACCTGAAACTAAACCACCATCACTTTCAGACTGACTCAGGAGCATCAGTCAAATCAGAACAATAGGCCTCATTGATTTTAGCTTCTCAGAAGCAAGTCAAAGGAAATCTGATAACCTTCAGGAAGAAAAGTGGCACATAGATGCTGCGAACGACAGAAACCTGTGGTATCTGTTGTTTTTGCTCAGTTTATCTGGAAGAAGCCCTTTCTTTCAACGTCTTAGCAGCTAATGACTCTTCAGTGCTCACACACTTAGAAGAAAACTGCTTTCCAGTCGGTTTTGATAAAGGAGCCTGTGTGCAGCGTAGAAACAGGAGATCAGCGATGGGACAACACCGCCATTCATGAGCGTGACCTCTGACCTGTGAAGCCAGTCACAGGTGACTCTGACTCGGCGATACTGTTACGCACCTTTGTGTGCCGACTCAGAAAGTGGTCAAAAAATAAAATAGGTTATTTTTGTTTAGTTCTTTTATATATATATATTCAAATCTGCATGTCTGAAATTAAAGGTTAGGACTTTCCAAAGTAAGAGGCGTAATGTAGGATAATTACAACTACATCTTAGGTAAGACATATGAGATGATGATGCACACATCTAGAAGAAAACACTCATTTCTGGGCTAAAATCACAAGAAAACTGCATTTAGTTTCATATTAATCACCATTTTCTTGACCGTTCGTTTGTCTTTAATATGGACGTTCCTGTAAAGGAGAGATAAAACGCCGTGGTTCACACGTGTATTTTTATATTTTCCTCTCAGTCAGATTGTAGATGATGTAATTTAATAAAGTTGTAAAAAACTTTGTGACATCATCATTATTCATCAGAAAAACAGTTTCCAAGTGAAAACCAGCTTCTGTAACACAAACATCAATGGAAATTTTTGTCATGTTGAGATCTGGGCTTTGACTAGGTCATTGCAACACCTTGAATATTTATTTTTTTGTTTTGTTTTGTTGTTTGAGATTAATGTCACATTATGACAAACTAAATTATGATCTAGTTTGAGTTCCTGACTCAAAAATCTGGTTTCCTCCAGTCCAGCATCTTCTTCATTCCTTTAAATCAGGTTGTGATTATAAAACATTTTAATCAATTCATGTTTTCATGCCAGCAGAAATCCCTGCAGGAAAAACCAATTTAAAGCCTAAACTTTAAATTCAAAGTCACTTTAGTTTATTTTTAGCCTCATATTAACACTATTCATTAAATTCACATGAATCATAAGAGATATATTTGCTTTTAGTGCAGCCACACAAGAGCTGCAAATGTTTCATTACCTTAAAATAAATTTTTGATAAATATCCATCATATTTTTTTATAAATTTGTTATCATTTTAGAGAACCCCATTTTATTTCTGTTTTTAGGTTTTAAAATAAAGATTAATGTAATTTTTTTGCAGAAAATTAGATGGCTGAGTTTCCTTCTCTGTGAGATTTATGGAAATGAAAACAAAAATCAGTTTCCAACTTAATGACCAAAAAATAGATCTAAAACAATATAATTTATATTTTTAGTGTCATTCTGTTGTGAAAAATCAATTTATTATATGAAAACAAATGCTTAAACCAGCATTTGTTATACATTTCTGTTTTAAATATGCAGGTTGCAGACCCCTGATTTAGACTAACGTTGGTTTAATTAAAGGATCCGTTTTGTTTCTTTCTTCCTGTTGTTCCTCACATCAGGGATGATTTTATCAACCTACTTTAAACTCCATTTACTGACGTTTCTGGGCTTTTCCAGTAATTTTTTTTCCTAGTTCTCTGTGACATTTTTAAAAAGCTGCGTTTCCCACATTGACTCCTGCCCAGCGTCTCGTTTCCAACCTGCTGAAACACCCACATTCTTCTGCAAACTAACACAGCCGATATTTATAGCTCACTTCCTGACATCATCCTGGAAAGTAAAAGCGAATTTCCTAAAGACCTGAAAGTTTGTTTCCTTACTTCTGGACTCGTTTGTCTCTTTTATTCTGAGTTTTATAGTTTCTGTTTTTCCTCGTTGCTCTGGTTTATTTGATTAGAAACAGTTTAGCTGAGGAAACACATTAAAGTTGTTCACTTTTAACAACTTTATGAGTTTATTAACAAGTCGTTATCACAGTGGCAGAGGTGGGTTATATTTTATTTATACTTCAGTAACTTTGTGAAAGATCATTACTTCTTGAAGTTCTTCTGCACTTTTACTTCTACATGTGTAAGAATATTTTGAAGTAATTCTGCTCTTAGGTTTTAGTTCTGGCTGCTGATCCGCCTCTTGTTACTCCGAAACAATAAATGTGTTTTTGATTAACATTTTTTATATTTTTTTCATACAGAATAAAGGTGTTTACAAATGTCTGGATGATATAATGTTAACTTCAAAATGCATAAAAAAAAACTAAAAAAAAAAAATAAGAGTCTAAAAAAATAAAGTAAAATAAACAATCTAATAAAACCAAAATAAATAATAAAAATATATATATATACTGTATATACTAATATAAATACAAAAATAAGTTAAATTAAAAAAAAAGAAAATAGAAAAGTGGGCGTTTACATCAACAAACATGTTTTTATCAAAAATGCACAAGGCACAGATATGTTTCTTAAACATTAATAAACTTTAAATTATAATGAATATCTAACACTGGAACTGGAAGACATTTAAATATCCAAAATAAATAAACAAAACAGAAACAGGAAATAAAATGAATTAGAAAGTCTCTGTAATAAAAATTATTCTTCAAAAAAGAGACAAATTGAGACCAAAACATCAGACTGAAGACATTTATCAAAATAGAAAAACAATGAATAAAAAACTTTAAATCATGCAAATGGAAATTATTGAACTCTTTTTAATTTATCATGTGATTAATTGACTTTTTGCTTCTTGATTAAACCAGCGTAAACTGGGGCTGTGCTGCATTTACTCCCTTTGACAAAAACTTTGACATTTCAACGTCTAGACCTTTAACGGTTTGTTTAGGTCAGAAATGAGGCTGCAGATTGGAAAATTTAAAGGTTCCCTCTTGGAAACTGTTACCTCATGAAGCACATTATGGAAAAGGTTGTAAAGACGGAGCAGCTGGCAAACGGGAGCATCAACATCAGAGCAAACGATGGTTTAAAGCTGCAGTAACATATTTTTAATAGAGGTTATATGCATTTAAACAGAATTAAGATTAATTCCTATCATTTAAATGAATGTAATTAATGAAATTTTATTTGATGTCTGTTTCCTCCTCAGATTATGATGGAGAGATAACAGAGGAAGAGGAAGAGAAGATGTCGTTCTTTGGGTTGGATTGTTTCCCAAAGACTGAGGGAGGTAAGAACAACAGTTTCTACAGATATTTCAATAATTTAGCCTGTTTTCTTTGACATGGAAAAATCATTTGCTGTGGACTTTAGTATCATTATTGTTTCACAGATACATATAAATAAATGTCTAGGATCAGTTTACACATGTTCCTAAACAACTCCTAAAAAGGTGTTTGTTTTTTGCCATATTTAATCTTCACATTATGTACTGACACTGTTAGTCTAACAAAATAAAACAACTTTAAGTTCATAAATCTTTTAAAACTTTTGAAATCTAGTATCTGTAAAATGTTCAATTCTTAAAACAAACAAAAATGGATTCATAAAATATTTCTAAACATTAAAGAATTACCAACACCAAGAAGAATCCATCAATCCAAGAAACAACAAAAGCCTTAGAAATGTTGCCTGTTATTATGAAACTAAAATTAAAGCATTTGGCCATAATAATCCTCAAATAAGGTGGAATAAAAATGAAATCCCAATCCTGAAAGCTCCGATCTCCACGGTGAAGTTTGGGTGTGGCAGCGTCATGCTGTTTGGGTGTTTTTGCTGCCAAAGGGAGAAAAATTATGTGGAAATATTGAAGCATCATCTCAAGAAACCTGCTGGTAAGTCTAATCTTGGGCTTACATGGGTATTTAAAACAGACAATGATCCAAAGTGTGTCAACAAATTAGCTTCCATGTGGCTTAGCAACAACAAAGTCAATGTTTTGTAGTTGCCATAGCAAAGCACTGATCTCATTACTGTAGGTTTGTGGGGAGAGCTGGAAAAGTCCAAATAAATCCCAATTATGACTCTTGGGCCAAATGAATCCTGTTATTATTACTTCGTAATGAAATTCAGATGAAGTAGGTATTACATAAAGTTACACCAACTGGTCTTCTCTCACTTGGCACAATTCGATGTGGAGTCAAACAGACCCTTCAAAGTAAAACATTACACTTCCTGTTGTCAGGGGGCGGGGCTTGGGTGATGTCAGCAATGGATCCGTTTGTTTTGCCAGGGATCTGATGAGAACCAATCACAGCAGGTTTCTAACCTCTGGGACCTTTATTGTAGGAGTTATAGCAGTTATTATTATTTTTATGGTGTCTAGTCAAAGTTTGAGGCCTGGCCACGCCTCTTCACCATGCACAAAAAATCTGAACTTTAATAATTTTGGATTTCATGTAACGTTTGAGCAAACTCACCAAATTTCAAGCAGATCAATCAAAACCTCTGAGGAGGAAAAAACATCAAAATCCATCAGAATCGCACTTCCATCCAAGATGGCCGACTTCCTGTTTGTTTTAGAGCATGAGTTCAACAGAGTTTTGTGTAGGTTTTCGGAAGTTCTTCAAGCGTACCAATTTCCATACCTCTATGATAAAGTATTGTAAATAAGTAGCTGTTGGCCTGTATCTGATGTGATTTGCATAAATCCTTAAAATCTGTAGATTTCACACAAGTTTGTAAAATATGGTGAGTTTTTTTTATATTTTCAAAAAGCCAATTCATTTAGGAAGAATAAAAAACATTTGAAATATTTGGGTTTAACTACTTTTTTTCCAACTGCTTGACCAACATGAATACTCTATTATCTTTAAAGTCCCAGGAGGGTTGGACTTAAACATTATGTTGCTGTTTGTTTTGAAGAGTTTCCTTCCTTTTATACATCTGTTCTGCATTAAACATCGTTCTATAAATGATGATCCTACAATAATAGTTTCTTTGTCTTTTTAAAGCGGAGCTGGAGAGGAAACTCAGAGCCAACGATCGAGAGTACAACCGCTCCTTTAAATACGCAGTAAGTGGCCTGCAGTCCCTGCATTTTCACAGTGTTTGTTCTGTTGTTTTCCACTTTTGTGACTCCAGCAGTGTGGACTGTCAAGACAAAAGTGATTATTTTGTTTGTATGAAGAGAAAAAAGCCATTTCAGGCGTGTCTTGATTTGTTTGTGTCTGGTTCTGGTTGTTATCAGGAGACTGGATGTCAGCCAAAGAGCTGAAGGTAGAAACTTCTTCTGTAGTCAGCGGCAAATCCTGCATTTCTTTAGAGGAGCAGCCGAGGATACGATCAAACAAACCTCTAGTTTTCTATGAAACGGCAGAACTCTGGATAAACCCATCCTCCACACTGCTTCACAGTGGAATAAACACTCACTTCCCCTCATTTACGGACCGAGCTGTGCTGTGTGTAGGTGGTGTTGTTAGTGTGAAGATCCAGTGATAATGTGATGGCTAGTAAACCTTTCAGCTGCCTGACATGAGTCACCTGCTGCAAAGCAACATGTTTAGACCCTAAATTACTTCTTTAGGTCTCTGATTTAAGGAAAAACTTTGGATGGTGTGAGAAAAATAGACGTAGCCTCTCAGTGAACAGAAAAACATTAAATCAAGAAGTAATCAAAAAATAGAATGTTACTTGGTGAAATAAGAAAGAGATTTATTATTAAACTATCAGGAAGTCAGAATACTTGTGGAAAAACATCTCAACAAAAATTTGGCAAAGTCCTAAATGCAGACTTGCTGAATTTCTTTACAAACTTTCCATCACATTTAAATATAATTTCTTTATTACCAATTTCAAAGCTCCTTCAATGTTAATTTGCTTTCTAATTTTAACTATCATTTTAAAATGATAGCTATGACTCTCCAAACATATCTGGCGTCTTTCTAATTTTAATTTTCTTGAACTTTATCTTTTTGCAGACAAACGCCATCAAGACCTCCAAGTACAATTTCTTCACCTTCCTTCCTCTCAACCTGTTCGAACAGTTCCAGAGGATTGCTAACGCCTACTTTCTGGTTCTGCTGGTGCTGCAGGTAAGAGCCAACAAGAAGCTCAAACATCACTGGCATAACTAAACATGTATTAAAAGATCACCACATATCTAAACATCACTTATCATTTATTAGATTTTTGTTTTTAGTAAAGAAGAACAAACTTCAATCAGTTCAACTTAATTTCAGCAAAAATATGTTTCAGTTCAGTTTATTTATAAATGTTGAAAAGATTTCCCTAAACTGTTTTGTTCCTTATTAAATCACTGATAGATGAGGAAAAAACTAAACTGATCAATTGGTAATAAAATGGATAGTTGTAAATTTAATTTCCAATACATGCAGATTTAAAACTTAACATATTCAAGTGATTATTGTTTTTTCTTTGCCTTGGCTAACTTAAAGGTAAGTTAGCTAATAAGCTAACTTCTGGGTTACAAGTTAGCTAATTATTAAAAATGTAATAATTTTACTGTTACATTTCTGATAGTACAAAATTTTAATAGTTAAAATGTAAAATTTCTGACTGTTTTTACTACTAAAATTACTGGATATTTGTCATAACCTGGTGATATAAATGAACCAAACTGCTCTTAGTTGAAGTAAAATGAACTGAATTGATCTCTTTGAGGTTTAAAGGCATATTTTTTATCAAAGTTTGCAGTAATCCAACCGCTGTCTAAGAAAAGCACAACACATCACAAAGGACACTTCTCACCCCGACATTCTCTGTTCACACTGCTGCCTTCAGGCAGAAGATACAGAGCAACCAGAACCAGAACCAACCGTCTCAGAGACAGTTTCTACCCGACAGCAATAACAAAACTAAATGCAATCAAAAACAACCATTAATCATCATAAATGATGTATGTGAGAATGTGGCTGTTCTTACTTATTAGGGTTTTTTTGTTGTTGTTTTTTTTACCAGTTATTTGTTAATTCTTACATTGTGTGTAAATTGTGAGACAGTTATTTTTTGTTTTTAAGCATATGCACTGACTGATGGCACCTTTTAAATTTCGTTGTCCTTGTGACAATGACAATAAAGATTTATCTCTATCTATCTGTAATGCAGAGGCTTTTCTAAATATTAAAGATGTGGTTGTGGCTTCCTGACATGCTAGCTTACCACAGCGTTACGTGTCGCAGCTCAGTAGCAAGAATCCTGCTTCTGTTGTTAAAGATCTGCAGTTTGATTCCTCATCCTGACTTATTACAACGGAATATAAAGTTTATTCACAGAAAGTTGAATGGAAGGAAAAAGTGTGCACCGGCAACAGGGATAACCAAAGGATATCAAAATAGTTTGAGCTCCATTTGTGTACATTTATGTTCAATAAATTCAGATTAATTAAGAATATTATTGAAAAGCTGAAACACATTCTATAGACTAATTATACACAGCATTTGATTAAGCAAGTTATTAAGATTCAGATAATAAAAACCCAACATTTAAGATTGCATATTATATCAGACTAATAAAAAATACATATTTTAATACTGAAACCTAGCCTTAGTGAAATATATGTTTACTATGTGCTTAAAAGTTGTTATTGAATATGGCCGCTTAGTGGGAGGAGTGAAAATAAAGAAAGACAAACAGAAAAAGTCTCAGAGATCCCGGCGTTACGTCGCTGTTTGTCAGTAAAAGGTTTTTCGCCAAGCAACTTGAAATCAAACAGAAACTCGAACCAGTCGCAGCTTTTACATATCGACTCTCAGTTTCAGAGAGAGAAGTTTCTCAGGCTGACGCTGCAAACAAACCACACAGAAAATGAAGGAAGTGTGATATCCAGCACAGGAAGTGACCTCATCGTGAGCAAAGCAGCGACTTTGCTCCAGCTACGACGGATAATAAACATGATAAGCCGCTCTGTTAGGAGTTCATCAAGCAGCTTTTAAACGTTATTCTTACTGGATTAATTACAACATTAAAGTTACCACTTTATTTTGAAAGCTCTTTCACAGGAAATCAGAGTTTCAAAATGACATTTGTTGTGAATATTTGTAGTCTTATCTATAATAAATATGCAGAAATGGTGAATTAAGGTGCAGGCATGTAGTTTTGTAAGTTTTTTGGATGATTGCTGCATCTGTCAAAAAAAGTCTTGTATCTGAGCAACAAGACCTCTAATTATTTATGATTTGATTTACTATTAACTTAATGAGAAAGCAAAAGGTGTGGCTAATAAGAGAAATACTTGGTGTGAATTTTTCATTCTTCTTGAACTGAGATTTCTGTTGAGTTTTGCACAAATGAACAGGAACGAACTGTGAACTGTTGTCTGCTGTTCCAGTTGATTCCTGAGATCTCCTCCCTGTCCTGGTTCACCACCGTCGTTCCTCTCGCCCTCGTGCTGACGGTCACCGCTGCTAAGGACGCAACTGACGACATCGTAAGCAGATTTTCAAATATTTCCTTTTTCTTTTCCCTTTGAAGAAGTATGAGAGTCTGCCCTCTCTGCAGGGACATAATCGCTACCTTTCTTAGATCAAATATTCGACATTTTGAGCTGCGTTTCCATTAACCTGATAGTTGCTAGGCCTTACTATTAGGCCCAAGGCCCTTTACACATACCCGAAGGCACCATATTTAGTAGTAAAAAAAATAAGACATTTAGTTTCCATTACGCTTTTTGTATTGTTAAATAAAGTAGAAGAAAGAAACGTGATAAAAAATCACCATTTTATAGTAAAATTTAGCTTAGCTGATTCTGTTTTTAGGTAAAATGAGGAAATATAAAATGTCCAGAGAAAGAAAACTGATAAATTATCATCCTCAGGCTGCATTCACACCAGCCTGTTTGGTCAGCTTCAATCCAACTCCAGTCCGTTTGTCTAGAAAGTCCGGTTCAGTTGGGGAGGTGTGAATGCTCAAAGCCTGATGTGGACCAGAAAAGTGAACTGAGGTCCCCAGAAAAGCCTAGATCTCAGTTTGGTTGAAGTGAACTCTGGTGAGGTTCGAATGGATATGTGAACACCAAGCAGATTAGAGACCACTCCAAAAGCAGGAAGTGGGCTACAGCGCAGGGCATTCTGGGTAAACGCCAGAATGCCCTGTTACCTCCAGCGGGAGAAATGGCTTGTGGTTTTGTACCAAAAACAAAAAAGAAATCCTACAACCGATAAAATCTGACGCCACTCCATTTTTGTTTCCGTTTTGTAAAGAAGAAAGTTGCCCTCAGTGTCGTTTTCAGAGGTTTTTGTGTCGTTTCCTTCAGTGGTTCTTGGTGCAGCGCCCCCACAGGCCAGGAGGGGAACAGGTTTTTCAAAGGGTTTGGTTGGTTTGACTCAGTGCAGTGAGAAGAAAAAACACAGCACCTAAAAATGTAACAGATGTTGCAGTTTTGGTCCCTAATTAAACCAAGTCTACTGGACTGTCAGGTGTGAAAACACCCTTAACTCACCTGTTATGGACACACACTCTGAAAGAAACAACATAAACTGCCTCCAAGCATGACTTCTGCCATTTTACGCTTCTATCATGAACACCATTTTACATCTCAACAAAACTTTGCGATCTTTGAATTACTTTTAGTTTCTGCAACTTGACAGACATTGTATCCTGAACCTCTCTCTCTTCGGAGGTTCTCCTTGGAAAAACATCGTAGCGCAAACAGGAAGCGACGTCTCTCCTCATATTGAAAGGTCTCAGGACTGGAGTGTCTCTGGACATCGGTTGACTTCCTGAAACTCTGTCTTGGATAAACGAAGGACAAACGGACAGAACTGGTACCTGTTGCTTGTCGTTGACACACCCAGTGAATCGTGCAGTGAAATGACCACCAATGGTGGTGAAACAAATGTCACTGATTCTCTGGTGTTTGCGTAAGAGTCTGAACTTCTTCGTCACGATTTTCCCGCAGCTCCTCTTACAGAGTTTTCCCATCCGTTCAGTTAGTCATGTGACCACAAAGTAAGACGAGAAATTAGAGGCATTTACTTTAGACGTGACTTGAGTAATGTTGATAACTGCTTAATGAAACAACCTCTAAACACAGACAGGTGTCATCCCACCATTTAATGCTATTCACTCTGACACTTGGCAACCAGTTTTTGTTGTCATTTTCTCCCTAAAAAGTATAAAACTTTCTTTCAGTGCTTCAAATTTAAATTGTTTGTCATGAGACTTTGTGTAAATGTTTCATCAAACTCGTCTTTTCCGAGTTTCACTTCTCCTTTGCTACTTCAATTATGTCATTTGGGAGTTGAAACTTATTAGGAAATAGTTACAGTTCCTCTTCTTTCAGGGTTGTAACCTCCAAAAGCGATTATTAGAAAGGCAGAACAGAACAGAACGGACCTCTGCAGCGCCGGTTGATCGGTTTTCCTTTAATGTGTTTGAGATTGGGTGTGTGAGAGGGAGTAACGGAGAGATGAGGCAGCACTCAGGAGGAAATAGCTCATGTAATGGGTTGAACGTTAGCTCAGCAGACAGAAACAAAAAGGACTTGACGGCCAAAAATAATGTTATTTTACCAACTCACCCATAAACTGAGCTGGATAAACGTTAGGTAAATAAATAAAGTTAGCAGATCTGTCGCCGAAACTTTTAAAAAGGCTCTGCAAGTTTACCTTATTGAAAGTAATTTTGCAAAGTTTCTAGGTATCAATAGGAAAAAAACAATCAAACAATTTAGCAAAAGTGAAAGTAACTAGAGAATATAAAACGCTTGGTAATTTAAAGACAAATATTTTCTATTGTAAGAAGATTTTATTTTGTCCTCTTTAAAAATAGAAACATCTGTGTTGGGACCCAGATTTGTGTCATTCTTGAACTGAAGTCGGGGGCCGCACATAATCAGTCCATGGACCACAAAACGGCCCCTGCGCCTCACTTTGGACCCCCAGACCTAAACAAACACTGAAGGAATATTTGGATGTTCATGAAAAGTTTTACAAGCTTCATTTGACTTAAATTTAACAAATGTTCACATTGGATGAACAGATTATGAAAGATATTTTTATAAACTTTTAGGACAATGAAGGACTTTGATCTTTTTGTCGTCGTCATGGTGATTGAGATAAGATCTGGAAGATATTATGTACCAACACATTAAACCCATTAAACACTGGCCAGTTACTTTGGGTCAAGCTGTGTCAAAACAGACTCTATCGATGGTTTTATTCCCTTTATTTCACAATAAGTCAACTTGAGCTTGTGCAACGAAACTGATCGTATCAAACTTCCTCTAAATATTTGTTCTGACGCACCGATCAGGTTTTACCTGCGCTAAACTAATGTCCTGTTTTCTTTCATACAACAAAGTGCATCAAAAATGTTTTGTTTCCTATGATTGTTTTTCAGTTTTGGTGCATTTCATAACGGAAAAAACATAAAAATCGTTCAGAACCAAAGAGAAATCGGACGAATCAATTTTAAGTATTTTCTTCCCAAGCAATGAGATTTATTTAGAGTTTTTCAAATCTTGACCAATTCCAAACTTTCTTAAGGGAAACTCAGATTTTGCTTTTGCTCTTTTGCTCATTTTTAGTAAAGTCTTATTTTATTTATTGTATTTCCTCTTTTATAATGTTGTAACTTTACCAAAACAAAGATACTCTGAAAGCATCTAAACATTTTCAGAGGGCTGTTGTTTTGGTTTTGATAACCCATTTAACTCTGTTCTACGAATCATTCAAACCAAAAAGCTTGAAAACTTTAGGGCCAAGATGGATTTAAATATTAATATTTAAGTATATAAATTTAATGCTCGAGCAAACAAAGTAAAATGAATAAAATTTAACGATGGTTAGTGTAATAGTAGGGTTTAAGTGAGAATAAGACTTATTTTTGTGCTATTTTCATGTTTCATTTAGAAACTATTAAAAGATTTGACTTTTCAGAGGAAACTGATGCATATAACTTTGTTTCTGTGAGAAAGATTCATTAGGAGGATTTATCTAAAGCTGAAAATCCTCAAAGTGTGCAGAATGTCCTCAGATTAAGTTACATATTGTCTTATCTTAACAGACTGTATCACTTTTATCCAAAGTAACTCATTTTTTAAGCTGGACAGAAGTAACAGACTAAACATGGAGTCATTTCTCATGACTTTGTTGTTTTTATATTTATAATACTTCATGTTTTTCATTTGTTCAAAGCAGTTTAGTGTTGCTTTATTAGTGGATAATTACATGTAAAATGAGGCTTTGATCATTTTTCTTTGTCTACAACAGTAAAATAATTACATTGTTTGTCTCCCTCTCTACCATGCAGGAGATTAATCTTTGTTTTGAATAAATATCTTACTGCTGTCAGAGTTGTTTTGGAAGTTATTAACTTCTTAAAAGGAAAAACTAATTCAACTGGTTTCCACTAAAACCAGACCTTTCCTCACACTGGGCTTCTTAGAAATCCTTCAACAATTAATTTCCCCTAATAAAAAACATTTAAAAAAAGCTTAAGAAAGGTCAGAAAAGTTCAGTACCAACTTCTCCTCAATGTCACCAGTTATTAACAATGTTCATATATTTCTCATATTATTTCATTCTGTTACTTTATTTAAATTAGAGATCTGTGTTTCTGTTATGGTAAATAAACTGACTCATATGTATATTTAAAGACTAAATTTAAAAAGTGAAGGAAGGAAACCTCCTTTGTTGGCGCCTTTGTCTTCAGACGGATCTGAAACCAGACGATCAATACGGGCCTCATCGCTGCTGTAATCATCCGAGGTTTTAAAAAAGGAAGACGTCTGTCAGCGGGTTTCCTCCCGGGTTATTTACAGAAACATATCTGCTCCCAGATGCGATAAAAGCCCCTGATGCCGCCTGTTAGTCGGTGATGATGGGTCTGTCTGATCAGAAAGTTGATTCAATAAACAAATTTCATTTCCTGTAACCTGACTGCCGTCACTTTCTGCTCCTTTCTGTTTTCTAGAATCGCCACAGGAGCGACAATCAAGTAAACAACAGAAAAGTTGAAGTACTAATTGACAGGAAGTAAGTTTATTTTATTAAAATGTAAATTTTTTCCCATTTGCCGTCTGTGGCACCGTGTTTGTTGTTTGTTCACAGGTGAAATACGCATCAGATAAACCTTTAAATTATTCAGGAGGATTTCAGTACCTGAACTACCTTAGATGTGAAAATCAACTCACTCACTTCACATATTTGGGATTTCAGACAGGAAACAGAGGAATGCTGGTCATCGTCCTGCTGCTGATTCCTGGACAGAGATAAAAATAATAATAATAAAGAAAACATAAGGATCTGCGACTTCGCTCACAGCAGGAAAATGTGACTCAAATCTGATTTTTTCACGGCAACGTCGACATATGGAGTCAAATAGGTTCAGTTAGCAGGTTTAACACGATGACAAATGTTGATGGATGATAAATTTCCCCGGAAGTTATTGTGATAAATAATAATATTGTTGTTTTGACACCATATTTAAGTAACAAATGGCATAATAATGCAAGAACATATTGTTAAAGATCATTGAACTTTACATTCTAACGAACATTAAACACTGGAGCTGGAAGACATTTTAAATATACAAAATTAATAAAACAACAGAAACAACAAATAAAATTGACTATAAATTCTCTGTAAACAAAATTAAATGGCTAATAAAGGGCTAGTTGAGACCAAAACACCAGACTGAAGACTTTTATCATCCAGTTTTTGGGTAGAAAGAGAAAAACAATAAATTATGCAAATGGAAATAATTGAGTTTGTTTTAAATGATCATGCAATTAATTTATTGCTTAATGAATAAAGTGAACGGTTATGTCACGTTTCGTCCAACATCGACATCATTGACGAAAACGATGATTGAATTGCTGAATAAATAATAAAATCCATTAATCCGTTGTTACTTCAGCAAGCAGAGCGCTGCTTTGTGACGTCGGCGTTCTTCTTCTTCTGTGAATTCGGGTCGCGTTGGGGTCGTAATCCGTTCACTCAGACGTCTGAATGCAGTCGCGTTTAATCCGTAATATGAACGACCTCGCAAACAAAACCAGAACTCAGAAAAAAAGTCTGAATTGGGAATCAAGACCTGCTGTGTGAACGCAGCCGAACAAAACACAGGAATGAACTGAAAAACTAAACACAAAGGAATGAACTGGTATGGCAACACCTTAGTAACAATAATGGACACAGAGAAATTAACTAAGTATGGCAAGACCTAGCGAACATAAACGAAGAAAATGATAAAAACACAACCGAAACCCAAATATCCATAAATATTTAACTAATTTATTTTGTGAAAAACGTTGAAATGCTGAACTCTGAGAGATGAAAACAGAAATATTTTGGTGAATGTTGTTCCTCCACAGCTTTAGGACTGAGGAGGAGACATTCACTTCCAGTTGACATGTTGTCTTCTATTCACAAAAATACAGAGATTAACTTAGATTTGTCTCTTCTTGAACCCATCCAGGTGTGCTGCTTAGTCTAGAACCTGCTTTTTCATTCATCTTTGCTGACGTTCTTTCTGTTTTAGGGAAACCCAGCCTGTGTTGCGTCACAGTGCTTATCTTTCAGGCCGGCTTGTGTTGTAAATAATTTACTTCCTGTGATTAAACTCTTGCCAGGGGGAGTTAGAGCAAAGAAAGTTCAACAAGAATAAATGAATGAAAAGGACTTTGCATTTGTTTGGAAAGCCGATGTACTAATATCTGAGAAATAAAAAACAACGCAGAAATGTGAAGATGACTCACGAAACAAAAATGGAGCAAACAAAACTAAATATTTCCCAGTTTTATCCTGCCAGGATTTTTCGCTCTACCTACAGAGAAAAAGACAAACATTTGTCTCCAAACAGACGAGTTGAACTGCATTTTCAGAATCACGTCCATTTTAATCCCTGCTGCTTTGATGAACTCTCCTATTTCCTCCGTCCAAGATCGGAAAACGTTCCGAGTTTCTGGCAGACGGACAAACAGAATCATACAGGAAACCAGCAGGAACCAGCAGGGGGAAAGTGGCTTGTATCGGTGTGACCTTTAGGGTCAGACTGGGCTTGTTTATGATCCCTCAGATGGTTTCTTTCCTGGCATAAAAATAGAAAAACTCTTGTTTCCAGCCGACAGCGAGCCTCCCACTGTGACTTTCCGAAACTAAATTTAACTTTGTGATTTGATCTCAGGCTGCGGAGCGAGAAATGGATGGACGTCCAGGTAGGAGACATCATCAAGCTAGAAAACAACCAGTTTGTAACCGTAAGTAAACCTTTTATTTCATATTTAGCATTATAAGTTTGGATTACACGCCTTCACTTTACTGTGTTTTTTCCCATCGTTATAGTTTCAGCTCGTTACTGTGTGTCATTTCTCCATATAAGCTGGTGTACCTCTGGGTTCTGCACTTGGTCCTCTGCATTTTGCCTTGTTTTCTAATGACTAAGTGTTTTTAAACCTTTTAGTCATTAGACTAACACTATTAGTCAACACTGAATAAAAAATGACACAAAAGATTTTTTTCCTCTTTTGTCAGGCATTAAATAAAACAAAACAAAACTTGTCCTGTTTTATGTTAGTTAGGGTCACTGAAATAAAACACGGCATTGTGTCGACTAGGAAATGATTAAAATATTGTTTCTGTTGAAGCTTAATGCTTTAAATGTTAGCACCTGTTAGCTACTGTCGCTTTAAAATTAGATGTTTTTTTTGTTTGTTGTTTATTTTTAGGCGTAACAATTGATTCACAATTCAAATTTAAAATGTTATTTAAATAGATATTTCAAAGCAAAAAAAGATTGATATTGGATAATACTGGATCTCACATTTCTGTTTTCTGTCTGCAATGATCACCTCACTGTTGCCAAGTTAGAAACTTTTCAGACAAAAAAAAAAAACGTTAATCAGAATCAGACTTTTCAAAAGTTATCGGCCAGAAAACTGCAATTGGTGCAGCTCTAATTTTTACTTTTCATACATTGTAAACAGTCTGCTGTCTTTTTATTACACATGAACTTTATTTACATGTTATTTAAGGTGATCCTAGTTACACAGTATTTCTATGATGTAATCATGTCTTTTCTCTGCAGAACTTGGTTTTTGTATATTTTTAAAATATATTTTTAACACTTTTTGATTTTGTGTGAACTTGTAGACCTCAGTCCTGCTGTTTTGCCTGAATTTTATTCAGAAATAAAATGAGCGGTTTAAAGCTGAACACAATAATTTCCTCTTATGTGATAAAAACAAACGTTGGAAACATTTAACTGGAAAGTGTTTTTACTTCAGGCCGACCTCCTGCTGCTCTCCAGCAGCGAACCCCTGAACCTCGTGTACATAGAGACGGCAGAACTGGACGGGTTAGTTAACTTTAACATTTAAAACGTAACTCATAAGTGTGCCAACTGAAAATAATTCACTTATTTCTTCATTTACTTTTCCCTCCATCTGTTTTCTCCTCGTCCTCAGAGAGACGAACCTGAAGGTCAAGCAGGCCCTTCCTGTCACCGGAGACCTGGGAGGCGATATCGAAAAACTGGCAGATTTTAATGGTAAAAATCAGAGCTGGGTACTAACTAGTTACATTTACTCCATTACAGTTTTATTAGAAACTTTTTAGGGGAAAAAATAAACTTTTAAGAAGTATTTTTACCACGCTGTAGTACTAGAGTAATTTTATAATAAAGTGTTTCTACTCTTACTAGAGTAAAACTTCAGGATTTTCTACCCACTGAATGAAAAACAAACATGTTTTAATCAAAAATTCACCAGACACATCTGCAGTTTTTGTTAAAGTTAATTTTGTTATTTTTTGTCACTTATATGAATTATTGTCATTTTTGTCCTCAAAATACCAAATTTTCCCCTTAACTTAATATTTTGGTCCACCTGATAATGTAACTCAGTAATTTCTACCAAATACATTTTTACCTTTACTTGAGGAAAAATTTGTAGGAGTTGTTATTCTTACATTAGTAAAATCTTTTGTTAAAATCTACTTCATAAGGATAGAAAAAGCGACAGACAGGGTCTAAAAAGGCTGAAAGTCATAAATATTTCAGTTCTTTACTATTTACTGCGGCTGTGTCTCGTTTGAAGGCGAAGTTCGCTGCGAACCCCCCAACAATCGTCTCGACCGCTTCAACGGGACGCTGGCGTTCGCCGGTCAGAAATACCCGCTGGACAACGAGAAGATCCTGCTGCGCGGCTGCACCCTGAGGAACACCGACTGGTGCTTCGGCCTGGTGCTGTTCGGGGGTCAGCGAGTCGCTTCGCTCAGGTTTTTAGTCTAAAATACCAAAAGAAATGAAAATCTTATTAGTTGTTTTGTCTGTTCTGCAGGCCAGGAGACGAAGCTGATGCAGAACAGTGGGAAGAGCATCTTCAAGAGAACCAGCATCGACCGTCTGATGAACGTTCTGGTTCTATGTGTGAGTTTTAAACTTCTTTAAAACCCCAAATGTTTTTTAGACGGTATCCTGACATAGTTATGCAACATTGTTTGTTTTATTCAGATATTTAATGAGTGTTTGCCCAGGGCGGCATTAGAAAGGGGCAGGACGCACAAGAACTAGAAAATTTGTTAGAACAACAAATTTTGCTGGATGACAAATTGTCCCAGTAATTGCATAAGTAAAATAATGAGACAAACAATGATAAACAAAACAAACTTCCTCTCTTATAGACCAATAAACTTTAATTTTGTAAAGAAATGTTAACACTGGAACTGGAAGACATTTTAAATAACCAAAAAACAACAAACTTGTGGACCAATTTTCCCAAGAGACTAGACTACGTGCTTCCTGCTGGATTCAAATAATAATAATAATAATAATAATAACTACATTTTAATTAAATTAAGGGCATCATTGCTGCCAGAACCACTGCTGATTTTATTTAATTTGCCAATAAATTTGGTGGTTAAACATGAATTTAATAGGGAATAATTAGAACAACCTAAATGGAAAATAAAATAATCAGTTTGGCTTATTTAACAAGACATTAAATTACATAATGACTTATTTTCTGATTGCCTGGCCTTAAACTAAACTATATGGCACTAAAATTATAAAAGTAAAAAGTGGAGACGGGTTTTCTCAGCTCCTCTGGTTCTGGTTCTGCTCTGCATCCAGAGCCAGAACCAAACATAGAGAAGCAGCATTCAGCTTCTAAGCACCACAAATCTGGAACAAACTTCCAGAAAACTGAAAAACATCTGAAACACTGAGTTCCTTTAGATCCAGACTAAAACCCAGCTGGTTAAACATAATAAATGAAACACTAACCAACGTTTTGATGTGAAATTTTAGCAAAATGCAACGTTTCAATTATTGATGACTTTGTATTTTTGTGTTTTTATGATGTAAAGCACCTTGAACTGCCTTGTTGCTGAAATGTACAAATGAACTTAAACTTGGATCCCTGACAATGAAGAAGCTTTTTGCTCTTATTCTGTAGATCTTTGGTTTCCTGGTGTTCATGTGCACGATCCTGGCGATCGGGAACTACATCTGGGAGGTAAACAACGGCTCCAACTTCACCGTCTTCCTGCCCAGAAAAGACAACGCTGGCTTCTCGGCCTTCCTCACCTTCTGGTCCTACATCATCATCCTCAACACCGTGGTGCCCATCTCGCTTTACGTTAGGTGACCTGTCCAAGCACTTTTACATCACTTAACACAAAAAAAAGCAGCAAATATTATATCGGCTGCGTCTTTTTGCAGTGTGGAAATCATTCGGCTGGGGAACAGCTTCTACATCGACTGGGACAGGAAGATGTATTATTCCCACAGCGACACGCCGGCCGAGGCGCGCACCACCACGCTGAACGAGGAGCTCGGTCAGATCAAGTACGTCTTCAGCGACAAGACGGGGACGCTCACCCAGAACATCATGATCTTCAACAAATGCTCCATCAACGGGAAATCCTACGGTGAGTTAAAACGCCTTATTCTGCTGGTTTTAAACTGACAACAACAAAAAAACTTCTGCAGCATACAAGGTTTTAGTTCACTCCTTCGTTCTGTTATTATTATTATTCTGTATTTTATTTGTTTGTTGACATTTTTTAAGTGTGTATATTTATTTGTTTTTGCAGGAGATGTTTATGACTACACAGGTCAGAGACTTGATATTTCTGAGGTAAGTTCATCAAATTAAATTTACTTCTGTTTACCTGAGTAGTTTTAGGGAAAGGCTAAGAAAAAACTATTTGTTTGAAAGTCTTGGCATGAAAATAAAAGCTTCATAATAGAATTAAAATGTAATAACAGGAGAATAAAGTCATGATATTACAAAACTTAAATCGTAATAATAGGAGGATAATCATATTACCAGACTAAAGTCATAAAGTCAGAATAATATGAAAATGAAGTCGTAAAATACAAAAATAGTTGTAAACATTCGAGAATAAAGTAATAATAAAAAAATAAAGTTGTAACTTTATGGGAAGTAAATAAATTAATAAATAAGGAAATACTTTTAACACATCAGTATCAAATTATTATCAGTTGCTGGACTTTGAAGTGATTGCGGAAACATCTGAGTTTATTTTGAATAAAAAACATCATAGACTTACCAAGTTGGTCACATCAGAGCTTTATAACTCTTCTCAAGCATTTTTCACATTAAAGCGACTTAATTTTATGTATTTTTTCTAGTAATGTTACATTTTTATTCAGCTAAGACAATAACTTAATTTAAAAAATGTAATTTTTAATCTGAGATGATTCTCCACCAACATTTTGAAATACAAAACTCAAAAACAGCAGCTGTGATGTTGTGTGGGAGTTTTGAGCTTCATTTTAAGTCAGAAGCTGCTGTTGGGACGCGTTCATCCTGACGTCAGATTACAGATCCGTTTACTTCCTGATCTGCAGCACAAAGACCCGGTGGACTTCTCCTTCAATGCGCTGGCCGACCCGCGGTTCGTTTTCTACGACCACGCGCTGGTGGAGGCGGTGAAGCTGGAGAACCCGGAGGTCCACGCCTTCTTCAGGCTGCTGGCGCTCTGCCACACCGTCATGGCCGAGGAGAAGAAGGAAGGTGGGTGGAGAAGGTACCAGCGTTTCTCCCTGGTTTGGAACAGGAAGTCAGCCTGTTTCTCCTGCAGGAGAGCTTCTCTATCAGGCCCAGTCTCCAGACGAAGGCGCGCTCGTGACTGCGGCCAGAAACTTCGGATTCGTCTTCCGCTCGCGAACGCCTGACAGCATTTCCATCGTGGAAATGGGAAATCAGCGCAGCTACGAACTGCTGGCGATCCTCGACTTCAACAACGTCCGCAAGAGGATGTCCGTCATCGGTGAGAAGCCCGGGTTTTTCTGAGCTGCTTGCCGTTTAGTTTCTGTTTCCTGCTAAATGAAACACAGACATTGGTGTGTGTGTGTGTGTGGGCGTGTGTGTGTGTGTGTGTCTCTGTGTGTGTGCGTGGGTGTGTGTGTGTTGGTGTAAACAGTGCGCAGTCCGGAGGGGAAGCTCTCGCTCTACTGCAAAGGCGCCGACACGATCATCTACGAGAGGCTGCACCAGTCCTGCAGTAAGCTGATGGACGTCACCACGGAGCACCTCAACGTCAGTGAAGCTACTTTTCCTCCTCATGCTTTGGTTTCCACTTGTTTGCACGAGTCCAGTCCCTCCACCTGATCAGGCTGGTCAGGCTGGGCAATAAATCAATCAATCAATAACAATATATATCTCAATAGACACGTGATCAATATCAATACATAACACATCTGATAGAATATTCAAGACATACATAGTTCTCATGTGACCTCACACTTTCAGGAACTTTGTAACTGGCAGCCATCTTGGTAGGCAGTTGCTATGGAGTTGCTGTGACAACAACAAACAAGCCGCAAGCTTAGAAGTAGCTCTCGCCTCGTTCCTACATAACTTATAAACAATAAAAGTACATTACGACTATTTTTCGATTATCGTTTTTGAGTACTCTACCCACCTCTGTGTGATACTAAGATAAATCTCATCAATATTTACTGTAGTGCTTACTGCCGAACTAGCATATTTAGCATAGCTAACCTAGCTTTTATCTGCTAGCTAAAACGGACATGTAGCCTACGTGTTTGTTACTACATGTACTCACTCTGCGGGTCACCAGAACCTTCTTATTCACACCAAGAGTTTGTTTGTTCTTTACAAAGGTCACGTTTAGTTGAAGAAGTTTGGATTCTTTACATGCTTTCCCTCTTCTGTCTGTTCACTTGATGTCTGCTAGCTTAGATCCTGTTTATAACAGAAAAAACACTCGGAACCAAAACGATCAGTTTTTTCTCCCACTGCTAGTTTTATTAGATGGGAATCTTTATGATTTACACAGCCGGATGCTTAAGTTTGACTTTGTTTATATCTTCAGATGGTATCACTGCTGCGTTCGCTGCAGAGACGCATGTTTTCACGGTTCATCCTTATAAGTATGTTCGTGCTGATCTGCAGGAATTTGCAGGGGAGGGACTGCGGACGCTCGCTCTAGCCTACAAAGATTTGGACGAGGAGTATTTTAACCAGTGGAGACAGCGCCACCATGAGGCGAGCACCTCGCTGGAAGACAAGGACAGCAAACTGGATGAGCTGTACGAGGAGATAGAGCAGGACCTGCAGGTAGGAAGATAAATAAATATCTGGTTTAAAACAGATAAAAACGGGAAACTAACTGGATTTAATGCATGTTGCTGTTTGTGTTGGTCTGCAGCTGCTGGGAGCAACAGCCATCGAAGACAAGCTACAGGACGGAGTACCTCAGACCATTGAGCAGCTGGCCAAAGCGGACATCAAAATCTGGGTTCTGACTGGCGACAAGCAAGGTATTTAAAGGAAAACTTTGTTTGAAATGAACAACTTCAGCTAAAAAGCAGCCAATATGCTCAATATTTCCTGCATGCAGTGGCGGAGCTAGACTTTTACCCCCGGGGGGCCACGGGGTCTGGAGGGCTCATGTATCAGAACAACAACTAACATATTTATTTATCATATTTATAGGAAACCCAAAAGGTCTGACCCAAGTCACACAGTTTAAAAGGCAACTTTCAAATTCAAGGAAGGTTTCAGAAAAATCTATTTAAAAAAAATTCTAGCTAAGTTTTATGGCATTTAGGGAATATAAATTCTTTTGGTAATTTTAACTGACCTGAAACAAGAAGAGTTTGACCAGATTTAACTTCAGACTCCGAGAAAAAAAAAAGAGGTTGCGTCTTTTGTAAATATCTGGTTAAAACTTTATATTTAAATAATTTTAATTGTCCCAGATTCTCATCTGGGAAGGAAGAGCGCCCCCTGTAGCTCTGTCCCTGCCTTCACTCCTTGAAATAACAGAGGGTCGTTAATTCACCTTTCATCCAGGTGTCCAGTCGTCCAATCAAAATGTCTTAAAATGTTAAAATGAATTAAATGTAAGTTGGCCTTAAATACAGTAATCACAGGTCTTAATTTTTTTAGTTTTTTTCTGTCGGTCAAAACTTCAAGGTGGCAATAAAAGGTCTGAAAAGATCTTAAATGTGACATTTCATGCTCTGTGTGTGAAGGGATTCTTTACTTTGACCTGGACTGAGACTTTGTCCAGTCTTGTTTGTTACAGCTTTAGTTTGTCTTTTAGAAACGGCAGAAAACATCGGCTACTCGTGCAACCTGCTGCGGGAGGAAATGAAAGACGTCTTCATCGTCTCGGGTCACTCGCCTGAGGATGTCAGACAAGAACTGAGGTCAGAGGAACATTTCTAAAGTCTTTATGAAGCCAAGTCATTTTTAAGCTCTAATTTAACCAGCTGTAGTTTTGATTTTTGGAGCAGAAATGCACAAAACTCCATGAAACCAGATGGAGCACCGAACAGCCTGCTTTTGCCAGAGGAGAAGAGGAAAAATTTGATTAAAGACGAGGAGGCCAATGGGGAGTATGGACTTGTTATCAACGGACACAGTCTGGTATGTTACAACAGCTCCCTCTACTGGCCAATGAATCAATGAACCTGGATATTTATGAGTAATGCTCCTGTTTTTGTCGGACAGGCGTACGCCCTGGAGAGCAGCATGGAGCTGGAGTTCCTCAGGACGGCGTGTTTGTGTAAAGCGGTGATCTGCTGCAGGGTGACGCCGCTGCAGAAGGCCCAGGTGGTGGAGCTGGTCAAGAAGTACAAGAAGGCGGTAACTCTGGCTATAGGCGATGGAGCCAACGACGTCAGCATGATCAAAGGTACCACTGCGTCCAAGGTTTTGGTTTTAGTCAGTTCGGTAAACAGAATAATGTCACGCTTCATATTTTCTGAAATAAATGCTGAAATTTGTTTTTTTCTATGGTGAGTTTTGTATTTAAAAGGCGATCATAATGAAACAACAGTGTGGAATAACAAAAGAAAGTCATAACTTCCTCAGTTCTGTCCTTCATGTTGACAGAAACAGCATCTAGTATTAAGCTGCTGCTGAATACAGACAGTTTGATTTTACACACAAAACTGTGATACTCCACGATTTTTGTGTTTTTCTGCCACCTACTGGACAATAAAAGGATGACAGCTTAGAGTCTGAGGCGTTTTATTGGAATTAAGATCATCTATCCATCTGTACATCCATCCATTCATCCAATTGTTTTACTTTAAGCATATTTCTGCAAATGTCCCTCTGTTTTTAAATCATCTTTAAATAAATCATTTCTCTCTCTGTCTCCTCCAAGCTGCTCATATTGGTGTTGGCATCTCAGGACAGGAGGGCATGCAGGCCGTCCTGTCCAGCGACTACTCCTTCGCCCAGTTCCGCTTCCTGCAGCGCCTCCTGCTGGTGCACGGACGCTGGTCCTACCTGCGCATGTGCAAATTCCTGCGCTACTTCTTCTACAAGAACTTCACCTTCACCTTTGTCCACTTCTGGTTTGCCTTCTTCTGCGGATTCTCGGCGCAGGTGAGACAGCCGAAGATGAGTCCTGACATTTAAACGTCAGTTTTTCACCAGTCAGAAAAATAAGAAATTTGAACTTTGCTCTTTCAGACGGTGTATGACGAGTGGTTCATCACGCTCTACAACCTGATGTACACAGCGCTGCCTGTTCTGGGAATGAGCCTGTTTGATCAGGTAATAATGTGAACAAGTAATCCAATCATCATTAATTGTCATGTTTTCTTAGAATAAAATTTGTTCCAATCCACAAACTTTTAATAAAACCGTTTCAGGCCTTCTTTTATTGTTGTAATTTTGCCTCCATCCAGCAGAGGGCGCCGCTGGCCATCAGCGCCATCTGATATATAAACAAAGATGATTGCCATATTATAATGTGAAAAGAGAAACAGTCCCTAAAACACACATCATGCATTTCTGATTTGAAATATAAACACTCAACAAGCGGCGAAAGTTTCACCTTAATTAATAGCTTAATAACTGATTCATAGCTTTTTGATCCATGTTCCAAAAGACTAAACAAAATTTTTAATTGTGCAAAAGTAGGAGTTTCTACCTAAAATTTGGATCCACAGTCTTCACCTTTGTCTCCCTCTGCTGGTCAGGATGTGAACGACGCGTGGAGTTTCCAGCACCCACAGCTCTACATTCCCGGCCAACTCAGCCTGTACTTCAGCAAGACGACCTTCTTCAAATGTGCCTTCCACAGCTGGTACTGCTCCCTGGTGCTGTTCTTCATCCCGTACGCCGCGCTGCAGGACACGGTGAGGGACGACGGGAAGGACGTGGCCGACTACCAGTCCTTCGCCCTGCTCACGCAGACCTGCCTGCTGTTTGCAGTCAGCATCCAGGTGCGGAGGAACAACCTGCTGTCTAGTGTTTTTCAGGAATGTACAGAGTGAAGTGAACATTTTGAAGATGGTCTGTCTGCTTGTCGGTAGCTGGGGTTGGAGATGTCCTACTGGACGGCGGTGAACACCTTCTTCGTTTTGGGAAGTCTGGCCATGTACTTCGCCGTCACCTTCACCATGTACAGCAACGGCATGTTCCTCATCGTTCCATCAGCTTTCCCCTTCATAGGTGAGGATCCGTCAGCTTCAAGCGAGGCTGACTGGACTTGGATCACATTAAAAACAAAATACATCTACTCTCTCTATAGACTGTCGCAATAATTCAATTAATCACACGATAAATTAAAATAAGCCCAATAACTTCCATTTGGATGATTTATGTTTTTCTCTATTCTCTCTCTTTCCACCAAAAACTGGATGATAAAAATCTCCAGTCTGGTGCTTTGGTCTCAACCAGCTCCTTTTTAGAGGAACAGTTTGGTTTGGAAAGACTTTCTAATCCATTTGTTTTTTCTGTTGTTTTTGTTTATTTATTTTGTGTATTTAAATGTCTTCCAGTTTTAAATGTTCATTAAAATTTAAAGTTTATTGATCTTAGAGAATGTGTTCTTGCACTATTATGCCATTATTAATTTTATATTACTGGAAAATTGTCTCAAAATAACAATTTTACCATTTATCACAATAACTTAGATCTAAATCTAATTAAAAATTAAAGTTTTCATATTTAGACTTTTTGGTATTTTCTGTTTATAAGATAAACAAATTATTTTTAGAATATTTTATTCATTATTGAGCCTTGAGAACATTGCCTTTTAGTTATTATTATTATTATTATTCCTTTATTTCTCCCACATTTGGTTGAGATATCATTTTTGTTGTCAATAAATGTGATTTAAAAAAACAAGTTTCATCCATGTCTGACTGAACCTGATGACTTTTTTAAAAAGCTAATTTTATTTTATTTTGTTTGTTTCTTTAGGAACGGCTCGAAACTCTCTGAACCAGCCCAACGTTTGGCTGACGATCATCCTGACCTCCATCCTGTGCGTACTTCCTGTGGTTACCTGCCGCTTCCTGTTGATTCAGCTCTGCCCCACCATCAACGACAAGGTGCAGGAAACACCAGGAGCCGCTTTGCATGTTCACCAATGCACAGCGGCGTTCCTGGAATGTCATTTGCCTGTAGCGTGTCCCTCGTTCTTTTAAAGAAAGCAACATGCTATTCGATGCTAAATTATTGAATAAGTAAATATGAGCTCAATAACAAATATATTTATTGTTTTATGTCTGTTATTTAGGTCTGAAAGTGTTATTCTACCCTTTCAGCTTTCCAGAGTTTCAGGAACTTCTTTAGAAATGTGAACTGTGGACGGCAACATTAGCGTCTGTTCTGCTACATGTTTAGCATTGAGATGCTATTTTAGGCCTGAATTGCTTCGTTATAAGCTAAACCAGGGAGAGAACTAAAACATGCAGGATGCCGGTGTTCTGACTATCAGTGCTACCTCGTCAGATTTTCCTACCTTAGCACGGATAGATAGCCAAGTCTATCTGTCAGTGCTACGCGTCTAAAACTCCTAGCGTCATGTTTACAAACAGAAAACTATAGCGGGTTGTCCACCCATCCATCCATACATCCATGGATGGCTGTTACTGTCTCTTACTCTGCAG
The DNA here is from genome assembly GCF_003331165.1 of Xiphophorus hellerii. Classification (NCBI taxonomy): domain Eukaryota; kingdom Metazoa; phylum Chordata; class Actinopteri; order Cyprinodontiformes; family Poeciliidae; genus Xiphophorus; species Xiphophorus hellerii. The sequence continues at coordinate 2,208,041 of NC_045683.1, forward strand.
TTGTGGAGTCACAATGTCTGGGATCATCAGCGCCCCCTGCCATGAGGCCAGAGAACTGCCTGCCTCACCTCGAATCTGTTCTGGTTTCTGATTGCTGCTCAGCACAGAAACACGTTACACACACAGTTGGTGACAAAAACACTATAAATTATATAGATAAGCTAAATTATGGAAAATCAGTTCATATATTAATTGTTTTTTAGCCATTTTATTGGCAACGTTCAGACAGGAGGAGCATGGTCTCATTGAATGGCAGTTAGCGAGAGGTTGCGCAATCCCAGGTGAGGCTCAGCTCTCTGCTGCTTCACCAGCTGCGCTTCCGAGCATTTGAATGGAAAAATGCAAAAATTCAGCGATTTTGAAGAAAAAAGAATCAAAATTGGTCAAGCTAAATAAAAAATAAATACTTTACAGTACAAACCACATGGAGAAAATAGCAATCAAAATTATTTTTTCATTATATTTTTCCATTATGACAGGTGAGGCTCTGCCTCACTTGCCTCCCGTGACCGCACCTCACTGGTAACTATGGCAACCAGTGACAGTTTAAAAACCCACTGACTCTTTCTGTAGCCAGGTTGCGCGCGCATCCGTCCTGTTAATAAAAAATCCATCAGACAAGCCCGCTCTGAATATCAAATGTGACATCACAATGTGACATCACAATATAACTCCAAAGGCAGAATTCTGACATCACCAGCGATGATATAAACTCCTCACACTGATCTACTTTCATCACAGCCGTTTAGCAGCCGTTGTTGATACATTTCTCTTGAGAATTTATTTAGCAATTCGCAGTAAGATTTTCAACTTTGTTTGGTGAACATTTCTTTTGGAGATTGACAACAAACTTAACGTGAAAACTTAACTGAGTATCTAGAGAATTGATTTATCTTAGAAACTGAAACAAGCAAAGGTTACAATGCAGTCCAACCAACTTAGAGTCGAAGAGGTTGAATCCGACAACATTGTTGACAGGGAATTACAGCCACCCACACCACCCAAGCGCAAGAAGAAGAAGGTGTCGTTTGCAGTCTGGTGGGAGCTGCACGCACCTGAGGAGCTTAAGATTTCTGCTGAAAGTGTCGAACAGCAGGACGCTTCACTGGTGGTTGAAAATGAATCAATCACCAAAGCACTAGAGACTGTGGATCAAAAAGGGGACAGACAGCCACCTGAGAGTGAGTCCAATCAGAAGAACCAGGTACCATTTAAAACCTGGTCGGAGGAACACGTCCCCGTTGACCAAGAGATTTCTGCAGGAAATACTGAGAAGCAGAACTATTCACTGGTCAGTGAAGAAGAGTCCACCGCTGGAGTGCAGGAGACAATTGATATAACAGAGAAGGAACAGCCCTCTAAGTCTAAGAAACAGCCACCAACAACGAGGCGCAACAGGAAGAAAATGATACCATTTCAAGTCTGGTTGGAGAAACATGCCCCTGCTGATCTAAGGATTTCAGCTGAAGGTACTGGAATGGAAAATGATTCACTGGTTACCAAACAGGAATCGATCTCCGTACTGCAGGAGACACCAGAGAAGGAACAGCCCTCTACGTCTGGCACTGAAAATGTTAAAAAGCTGGACACTTCTCTGCCTGAAGAAGAAGGTAATCAGGAAGATTCCTTAAAGAAGATTTGCAAAGAGGAACCAGTTGTGTTGATTTCTACAACACAACTGGTTACCGAAAAGAACAACATCTCCAAATTACAGAAGAAAGAGGATCAGAAAGGGGAAAAACAGTTATCAAAGACTAAGCGCATCAAGAAGACGCCACTGTTATGGAAAACTTTCCCCGAGTCAGACGCTTGCATAGATCTTGCGTTTTTTACCGAAAACATTGACATCAATAACGGTCCTCTGCCGGAAAACCAAAGTTATCAGGCAGCTTTGCCCAGCAGCGGAAAGAAGACGTTTTGGAAAATGCTCCCAAAGTCAGACCCTCACATCGACGTAACTTTTTTTGCTGAGAATATCGAAACCCAAAGTGTTTCAATGCCAGCACAAGAACTTGATGAGGCAGCTTCCTTGAAAAAGGAAAGCTATTCCAAGAACCCTGTGATTCCTTCAACACAGCTAGTCACCAACCAGGAATCTGTCTTCAAACCACAGCAGACACTGGATCAGAAAGGGGAGAAAAGTCCATCTATGGGTAAGCCCAAGGACAACATCCAAACCAAGAATTTAACTGAGGTTCCTGATAGTCAAACTGCAGAAAATGTTCAAGGAGAAAGTTTAACTGAAATTCAGAATTTGTCCCACTCTTCTGAAAAGGCAACAAGTCGAGCAAACTGTACGTGTCTCGCCGAATTTAAGGAGACTGAACTGGAATATATCGAAGTACAGAAGTATTTAATGGCACAGCTGGATGAGATGTTCAAAACTAATCAGAAACTAAATGCTAAACTTAAACAGCAGAAAGATCTGATGAAGAAAGGACTCTCAGAGAGAAGACAAGGCAAGAATTCAGTGGTTTCTGTTGAAATTCAGACAGATTCACAAGACCGGCCAGAGCAGAAAACAGTCCATTATTCATCTGCTTCAACACAAACTGAGATGGATGTTCAGGAAACCAGCTATCAGTTAAAACCAGTTTATCAGACGACTTCAACACAAACTGAGATGGATGTTCAGGAAACCAGCTATCAGTTCAAACCAGTTTATCAGACGATTTCAACACAAACTGAGCTCTTTTCATTGCCAAAACAACAGCCCTCTGAAACGCAACTGAATGGGCATCAGGATCTGCAGGCCAAGCTATTCAAGAGATCTCCAGGTAAGAACAGGAAAAAGTCATCAATGAAAGCTGTTTCTGAACTGGAGACGCTCAGTAATGAAAAGGTTTCAGGAGAAAACAGTGAACAAGACATTTCAGTACCAGAAACAGTTGGAGATCAGACAGCTACCATCAAAAACGAGATTCAGACAAAAGAAACAGTGATCACCGAAGAAGAAACCGTCTCTGAAACCCAACAAAATGGAGACCATCAAGACGAGAAGAAGCCATCAAAGAAATCTCAACGTAAGAACAAGAGAAAGTCATCATTGAAAGCTGTCAGTAATGAAAACATTTCTGGAGAAAACAGTGAACATCAAGATGTTTCTATATCAGAAACAGTTGAGGATCAGACAGCTACCATCAAACACGAGAATCACACAAATGAAATGATCATCAGTAAAGTACAGCAAGCGATCGAAGAACAAACTGTCTCCACAACACAACAAAATCTGGACCAGGAAGATGAGAAAAAGCCATCGAGGAAACCTAAACGTAAGATCAGGAGAAAGGCAGCAATAAAAGCTGCCTCTGAATTGGAAAACCTCAATACTGAAAAGGCTTCTGGAGAAAACGGTGAACATCAAGTAGTTTCTGCACCAGAAACAGTTAAGGATCATAAAACCTCTGTTAAAAACGAGATTCGTACAAAAGAAACAGTGATCTCTAAAGAACAGCAGATCACTGAAGAGGAAACGGTGCCTGAAACACAACAAAATGGAGACCAGGAAGATGAGAAAAAGCCATCAAAGAAAACTAAACGTAAGATCAGGAGAAAGGCAGCAATAAAAGCTGCCTCTGAGCTGGAGACTCTCAATAATGAAATGGCTTCTGGAAAAAACATTGAACAAGAAATTTCAGTGCCGGAAATAGTTGGGGATCAGACAGATACCATCAAAAACGAGAATCATACAAATGAAACAGTCATCGGTAAAGAACAGCAGATCACTGAAGAAGAAACCGTCTCTGAAACCCAACAAAATGGAGACCATCAAGACGAGAAGAAGCCATCAAAGAAATCTCAACGTAAGAACAAGAGAAAGTCATCATTGAAAGCTGTCAGTAATGAAAACATTTCTGGAGAAAACAGTGAACATCAAGATGTTTCTATACCAGAAACAGTTGAGGATCAGACAGCTACCATCAAAAACGAGAATCACACAGATGAAACGGTCATCAGTAAAGTACAGCAAGCGATCGAAGAAGAATCTGTCTCCACAACACAACAAAATCTGGACCAGGAAGATGAAAAAAAGTCATCGAGGAAACCTAAACGTAAGAACAAGAGAAACTCAGCAATGAAAGCTGCCTCTGAACTGGAAAACCTCAACAATGATCAAGTTTCTGGAGAAAACAGTGAACAAATAGTTTCTATACTAGGAACAGTTGGGGATCAGGCAGCTTCCATTAAAAACGAGAATCAGACAAAAGAAACAGTGATTTCTAAAGAAGAAACTGTCTCCACGACACAACAAAATGGAGACCAGGAAGATGAAAAAAAGCCATCGAGGAAACCTAAACGTAAGATCAGGAGAAAGGCAACAAAAAAATCTGCCTCTGAATTGGAAAACCTCAACAATGATCAAGTTTCTGGAGAAAACAGTGAACATCAAGATGTTTCTATATCAGAAACAGTTGAGGATCAGACAGCTACCATCAAAAACGAGAATCACACAGATGAAATGATCATCAGTAAAGTACAGCAGGCAATCGAAGAAGAATCTGTCTCCACAACACAACTAAATCTGGACCAGGAAGATGAGAAAAAGCCATCGAGGAAACCTAAACGTAGGATCAAGAGAAAGGCAGCAAAGAAAGCTGCCTCTGACCTGGAGACCCTCAATACTGAAAAGGCTTCTGGAGAAAACGGTGAACATCAAATAGTTTCTACACCAGAAACAGTTGAGGATCAGAAAACCTCTGTTAAAAAAGAGATTCGTACAAAAGAAACAGTGATCTCTAAAGAACAGCAGATCTCTAAAGAACAGCAGATCACTGAAGAACAGCAGATCACTGAAGAACAGCAGATCACTGAAGAACAGCAGATCACTGAAGAACAGCCGATCACTGAAGAACAGCAGATCACTGAAGAACAGCAGGTCACTAAAGAACAGCAGATCACTAAAGAACCGCAGATCTCTAAAGAACAGCAGATCTCTAAAGAACAGCAGATCTCTAAAGAACAGCAGATTACCGAAGAACAGCAGATTACCGAAGAACAGCAGATTACCGAAGAACAGCAGATTGCCGAAGAACAGCAGATTACCGAAGAACAGCAGATTACCGAAGAACAGCAGATTACCGAAGAACAGCAGATCACTGAAGAACAGCAGATTACCGAAGAACAGCAGATTACCGAAGAACAGCAGATCACTGAAGAACAGCAGATTACCGAAGAACAGCAGATTACCGAAGAACAGCAGATCACCGAAGAACAGCAGATTACCGAAGAACAGCAGATTACCGAAGAACAGCAGATTACCGAAGAACAGCAGATCACCGAAGAACAGCAGATTACCGAAGAACAGCAGATTACCGAAGAACAGGAGATTACTGAAGAACAGGAGATCACTGAAGAACAGCAGATTGCCGAAGAACAGCAGATCACCGAAGAACAGCAGATTACCGAAGAACAGCAGATTACCGAAGAACAGCAGATCACCGAAGAACAGCAGATCACTAAAGAACAGCAGATCACTGAAGAACAGCCGATCACTGAAGAACAGCAGATCACTGAAGAACAGCAGATCACTGAAGAACAGCAGATCACTAAAGAAAAGCAGATCACTAAAGAACAGCAGATCTCTAAAAAACAGCAGATTACCGAACAACAGCAGATCACTGAAGAACAGCAGATCACTGAAGAACCGCAGATCTCTAAAGAACAGGAGATCACTGAAGAACAGCAGATCTCTAAAGAACAGCAGATCACTAAAGAACAGCAGATCACCGAAGAACAGCAGATTACCGAAGAACAGCAGATTGCCGAAGAACAGCAGATCACCGAAGAACAGCAGATTACCGAAGAACAGCAGATTACCGAAGAACAGCAGATTACCGAAGAACAGCAGATCACTGAAGAACAGCAGATTACCGAAGAACAGCCGATCACTGAAGAACAGCAGATCACTGAAGAACAGCAGATCACTGAAGAACAGCAGGTCTCTAAAGAACAGCAGATCACTGAAGAACAGCAGATCTCTAAAGAACAGCAGATCACTGAAGAACAGCAGATCTCTAAAGAACAGCAGATCACTAAAGAACAGCAGATCACTGAAGAACAGCAGATCACTAAAGAACAGCAGATCACTAAAGAACAGCAGATCTCTAAAGAACAGCAGATTCCTGTAGTTTCCACAGAAGGGGAGAGTGATCTAATGGAAAAACTGAGAACATCCCCTCCACAGGTAAACGAAGATGTAATCCACACAACAGCTCAGGAATCAGAGACTCAAGCAGCGAAAGAGTCAGCTGAGCTGATCAATATCTCTGAAGAAGAAGAGAGACCCATGAAAAAGATTTCACTGTGGAAGCGTCTGAAAAAGGCTTTATCTCCAACATCTCTGCGCAAGTTCAAACGCAGATGTAAAGTCCATCCAGCGTAGACATCACTTTATGTCTATTAGATCTAAAAGGGGGTGGGGCCACGTGTGGGTTGGGTGATTGGTGGTAATTTCAAAAATGAGCCACTGTTGTTGTTAATTGGACATTTCAATATTAAAAAGCCAGGACTGCACGGTGGGAAACGTCTCTCCGTGCAGGTGTGGGTTCACTCCGGGTGCTCCGGCTTCCCCCACGTTCAACAACATCAGGACTCATGTTCACCCATTCTAAGATTTTTATTTCTAATTCTAAACAGAAAATAAGAAAACCACATTTATTAATTAAACGGAGATTTAGGAAAAGAAAATTTAAACAACGTGGAACAAAAGGAGCCTATTAGAAGTCTAAACCTATAAAATTGGGAACAATTTGAAAACTGTTTATCTTTCTGGGCAAGATATATATATATATATATATATATATATATATATATATATATATATATATATATATATATATATATATATATAATTTTAGATATAGATATACAGTATATCATCTATATCTAAATCTATTTACCTTCTTCTAAATCTATCTATATATATATATAGGTATCTATCTGTCCCTCTCACTATCAATATCAATCTATAAATCTATCTATATACAGTATATATAGATATATATATATAGATATAGATAGATATATCTACCTCTCTCTCTCTCTGTATATAAATAAATAAATAAATAAATAAATATATATATAGTACAGACCAAAAGTTTGGACACACCTTCTCATTGAATTCAATTTGAAAGTGTGTCCAAACTTTTGGTCTGTACTGTATATATATATATACAGCATATATATATATATATATATATATATATATATATATATATATATATATATATATATATATATATATATATATACATCTATATCTATATATATATATATATATATATATATACAGGGATATATATACCCCTGTACATACATATATATATATATATATATATATATATATATATATATATATATATATATATATATATACAGCATATATATAAATATATACAGGGATATATATACCCCTGTACATATATATATATATCTATATATATATATATATATACGTATATATACAGCATATATATATATACAGGGATATATATACCGCTGTACATATATATATATATATATATATATATATATATATATATATATATATATACAGCATATATATATATATATATACAGGGATATATATACCCCTGTACATACATATATATATATATATATATATATATATAGATAGATAGATAGATATATCTACCTCTCTCTCTCTCTGTATATAAATAAATAAATAAATATACAGTATATATATATATATATACATACATATATATATATATATATATATATATATATATAGATATATCTACCTCTCTCTCTCTGTATATAAATAAATAAATATACAGTATATATATATATATATATATATATATATATATATATATATATATATATATATATATATATATATATATACTGCTCAAAAAAACAAAGGGAACACTTAAACAACACAATATAACTCCAAGTAAATCAAACTTCTGTGAAATCAAACTGTCCACTTAGGAAGCAACACTGATTGACAATCAATTTCACCTGCTGTTGTGCAAATGGAACTTTGTACAGAACAAAGTATTCAATGAGAATATTTCTTTCATTCAGATCTAGGATGTGTTATTTGAGTGTTCCCTTTATTTTTTTGAGCAGTGTATATTACAGACCAAACGTTTGGGCACACCTTCTCATTGAATTCAATGAGAAGGTGTGTCCAAACTTTTGGTCTGTACTGTATATATATATACATACATACATATACATACAGTATATATATATATATAAGTAACATATTTACAAATGTAGACCACCTGCATGTTATTGTTTACATAAGGAAATTTCGTGCATGTTTACAACGCTGGAAGGAAACAGGATTATTCTCTTCCATGCCATCCGGCCGCTCTGCCGCCGTATGAAACTCAGAAATGTAGATGTTATTAATTTCGTGCTGGGCTCCACAGCAAAAGAAAAACCGTTGAAGTGCAACTCAAAACCACGTCTGTCTCGCTCTCTGCATTATCCAGGGTACGCGCAGACTTGTTGCCATAGCAACTGACAACAACGCCCCTAAAAAAACACTGAAATATTTCCCACACAAAGAGCAGGACATGCAGTGTGTTGCAGCAGGTCGATTTTAGACTTAATGTTCATTTTACGATTATTTATAAGTGATTGCTGTGGTACGAGGAGAAAACTATAAATTTATCGCTGCACCTGACTTTACTGCAGGGTTCCCATCCTGCATGTTTCAGTTCTCTCCCTGCTGGTAGTAACAACCTTTTCAGCATGTCAGTGTTCTTTAGGCCTTCTAACGAGCCATCATTGGATCCAGGTGCGTTAAGTGTACAAAAAGAGTAAAAAGGATCATTTTCTGGCTTTATCAACAACCCAGCCGTAATAATAGTAGGTGAAGATTGAACACCTGACTCTGTAGTATTTCAGCTTTTACGTTTCTGATGATCCAAACATTCCTTCCAACTTCCACTCCAGACAGTTTTTCAATCTTTTCTTTTCCTCCTTTGACCTTCAGGTAATGTTCAAGGTGAGACAGGCCAGAGCTACTCCTCCTCCTCTGCCTCGCCGGGCCCGGATCCGCCGCACCAGCTCCCGCCGCTCGGGCTACGCCTTCTCCCACGCGCAGGGCTACGGCGACCTGGTGACATCAGGCCGTTTCCTGAGGCGTCCCGCCTTGCCGCGGGCGTCGGGTTTCCCCCAGGTGGGCCGCGCCGCCACGGGGTTCAGCCCCATGGGCCGGTCGGCAGGCTACAGCCCGACGGGCCGTCCCCAGAACCTGAAGGTGCCGGACGTGGAGGTGACCTCGCTCCAGATGTACAGGACATTCAACGACGCTGCCCCATGAGAGAAGGAAGCTAATTAAACTTCTGGAGGGAAACAGAAACTCTGAGGCTTTTGTGGGAATTTTTTTGCTGACAGTTTCATTTAAAGGAACGGCAGATCTCATTTCTGAGAGGTAAACGGTTTACTGGCGTCAGATGTTTAAGTTTGAACCTGAAGGAACCAGCAGATGGGACGCTAACTGACGGAACTACTTGATAACAGACACAGAAACAGATCGCTGAGCTTCCAGGCAGCAACAAGCAGAGGATGGAAGTGATTTAACATGTTGGGAAACACAGAGTGTCATCATGTTTACAGACTGCCCAGACCTTCGTAATCCTGGGAGTCCAGCGGCAACGCAGAGCTTCGTAAAGAGGGAACAACCGGCAAAGACACGCTGCTGTCAGTACTTTACTCTTGTTTTTCTCTTCATTTGTGCTTCTTTTAGCAGGTTAGGATAGATCAATGGCCTATACAAAACATGTTCATTACATTTTTAACATAAAATCATTTTACATAATGAGATTTCTTGTCAGAATGAGCTGCTTTAGGACCTCTTGTCACTTTAAATCCAAATAAGCTGCTGCTGGCCACGCCCCCCAATTCAACGTTTACACTCACACGTGAAAATGGCTGCAGACACATGCACGATTATACAACCGTACATCGTACATATAAATGATGTTTTACATTCCAGCAAAATAATTACTCAACATATTGTTATTAAAAATATCTATACTTATCAGAAAAAAGGAAAAAACGTTCCAGGCGAGAGGCGGGGTCACCCTGGACAGGTTGCCAGTCTGTCGCAGGACAACACAGAGACACACAACCATTTACACACACACACACACACACCTAGGGAGAATTTAGAGAGACAAATTTACCTAACAGTCATGTTTTTGGACTGTGGGAGGAAGCCGGAGTACCCGGAGAGAACCCTGGATGCACAGGGAGAACATGCTAACTCCATGCAGAAAGACCGTACATCTTTGAAAAGCAGAAGTGGAGCCTTCTGCACAATCAACCAAAATGCAGGAATTGGTTTCTGGAGGCTTAATCAACAAGTAAACACTTGTCTTTTCCATCAGCCATTGTACAGCAATAAAACCAGCTGTATGGAGCTCCACTTTGGTTGCTAGGTAACGGCACAGTGTGACTCAACAATATGAAAGGTTTTGAAACGAGTCGTTTTCCAGACACAAAAAAATAACGTATTGCCTAAAAACGTCTTTTTAAGCCTGTAGGCTGTTTTAGAAGCAGTAGGGACTAAATTTAAGAACAAAGACATGGAAAAATGTGAATTTTGTTTGATAGGTTCCCTTTAACTGCCTCCTTCTTTTTCTTCTTGTGTGTAATAACAGCCCACCATCCAGTCCAGCCGTCGGGAGAGATAACAGCATGTTTAAAACATAAAAGTTATTCTCCTGCTCCTCTTTTTCTGTGGTATTTTGGTTCTTTTGGGGGATTTGTTATACACGTTTGGATTTGAGTAGAATGTTTTTAAAATTATTTTCATTGTTCAAATAAATTTAAGGGACTTGATCAGTTCTTAAGGTGTTTATAAGCTGTAGCTAGTTGGCTATAGAACAACATATCAGCCGTTAATCCTGAAAAGTCTCTGTGTGAATTATAATTATGTACAAATAGCACATGCAGCCGTTCTAAACAAACATCGTATTTTCAGAGTTATTCAGGACGTGTTAAAAAATAATGTGATCTAACTTGAAATGTGCAAAAACGTTCAACAGTTTCCTATCTGTCGTTATTTCTAAAGCAAAGATGAAGCAAAAGTGGAAAAGATTAAATAGTTTTTTATAAAATAACTAAGTACACCCTACAGCAGTGGTTTCCAGCCTGGCACCCCCTTATTATCCACCTCATTAGTTTTTGCTGCTCCTCTTTAAATCTCTATTTTCAAGGTTAGAATACCAAGCAGAAATGTTTTACCTTTTTATTCCCCATAATTCTATGTGTGATTTATTTATTATTCAAAACTGTAAAGGTTTTTAATTAACAAATGGATTAATCAAAATTCCCCAAATATTGGTTTTGTCTTTACAGAAATTAAACATTTTCCCTGCAGATGTTCATTAAAACTCAATATTGACTCTATTATTGTTGAAATCTGCCAGAAGGATTTCATTTTCTGGTTTTACTTCTTTATTTAATTTCTCTATTTGTGGATTTGATATTCTTCCGTTTTAAAGTGTGCCTTGTTACATATTGATCAGTAATATTTTGCACTGCAGCACTAAGGAAGCATTTCTGTGGTTTTTTGGTTTTGAGTTCATCCATTTTGGTGGTTTCTGTTGAACTGTACACACACTACAAACACGACCGTCCAGCTTTGACCTGCTCAGAGACGCTTCCTGGTCAGTTCATCATCTGCCTGGTTGTTGGTGCTTTCAAAGTTAGAGGTGACCATACCAAAAAATAAAGAATGCTGAAATTATCGTTATGAGCTTTATATTGTCAGAAAACTTTTCATCTTCTGATCAGAAATCATGTGAAGTCGTTTGTTTTTTCTCTTTATTTTGCAGCTGGATAATTTAACCAGTCACTTAAAATGCTGTTTAACTTGATCTGCACACCTTTGAATGCAAACCTTAAAATTAAAACAACACGGAGATGATAATAATATGTTAGTTTGGTCAAAACAGGGATGATTTCTGTCAATGAACAAATCTTAAGTAAATATTTTATACTATATATTTTAATATTTTAGTATTTACACAAATATTTAACAGAAAATTGTATATAAATTTTTAAATTGGTTAAAAGAAAGTGTTTTTGCTTGTTTGTTTTTTTGAAGTTTTAATTTTCGTTTTTGCCCCAAATCCAGATGAATATGTAAATTTTGTCCCTGGTGATGAACCAAAGAAATTTAAAGCTTACATGTTGTAGATGACGGTTTATGGTTATTTGATGCTGGAAATCAAAGTTGAACTTGGATCTGTTTTTATTTTAAATTCAAACAAGTCTAAAGGAAAAAGTTTTGTTGCGTTTTCTTGGTGTTTTCAGAAAAGATGACATTATTCTTGTACAACAGAACCTTTTCTGGATGCTGATAATTTGACATTTTGCACGGCAGCTAAAAGATGCAATAATTCCTGTATGCTTTTCATTTTAAAGAATGAATATATATATGGATAATGTCACATCGCCTTGGCAAAATGTCTTCTGAGTGCCTTTCTGCAGCAGGAACTTTATGTTTTCTGCTGTGCTGCTTAGCTGCGTCGTTGCTATGGTGATAGGATATATGATCACTTCCTCTGATTTACCACACTGCACTTCTGATTAATGTTTTGTATCTTTTTATACACTTCAGATGTTTTATTTGAAATAAAGATGCCTAAAAGATGAACATTTTCTCCATGACTCAATGAAAAATCTTGTTAGAGCACTTTAAACTGTTTAGTTTTATTTAGGATCATAATAACTCACGTAGAAAACCATTTCTGCATTTTAGATCTGCATGCTGTCAATGTTTTAAAAACATTTTTACATCCTTAAATTTGGGCATTTTGATTAAAGAATATTTCAAAATGTCTTTGAACCATTAATCCTCATGCAGAAAACTGTGAAAGTCATTTTGATCCTGTCACCCTTGGTGAATACAGTGAATAATTGAAGCCGTTATGCATTTTTCTATGCATCTGGATCAGACGTGTTGTTGCAGTACTCCTTCCACCCACTAGATGTCCTCAGTCTCCGCTGCATTCACTGCTCACCTGTGATCTGTTCCTTCTGCAGCCATGCAAATACTGTATATTCTTCTGAACTCTTTATTTTTTGTTTTTACCACTTTTTTAAAACTGACCCATGTATTAATCTTTTAAGTGCGGCAGGATTTGTGCGTCTACTCATATATGTACAGAGTAAAAGACATTTAAAATTTTTTACATTTACAGGTAGATGTTGCATCAAATGTTTGTTGGAATGTATTTTTAATAAATTCATAATGCACACATTTACAAACAGCAGTTGCTACAAGTTACCTCCAGCAAGAACCTGGGAAATAACTTTCTTTCTGGAAGGAAACCATAAAGTAAGTTAACTTGAAAGCTGCTGGAAAGTTTCTTAAAGTACCTTATAAATTGGGAAAATTAAACCCTATATATCACCATGGACTTTTTAAGTTGTCTAAAACATTTTAAGTAATATTTTTGTGTTTACTTTTCAAGTAATTGACAAAAGAAAATCCTGGTTTTACTAAAGGCAGCCCAGCATACAACAATCTGAAAACTACGGATATAAATGATGTTTTACATTCCAGCAAAATAATTACTCAACATATTGTTATTAAAAATATCTATACTTATCAGAAAAAAGGAAAAAACGTTCCAGGCGAGAGGCGGGGTCACCCTGGACAGGTTGCCAGTCTGTCGCAGGACAACACAGAGACACACAGAGACACACAACCATTTACACACACACACACACCTAGGGAGAATTTAGAGAGACAAATTTACCTAACAGTCATGTTTTTGGACTGTGGGAGGAAGCCGGAGTACCCGGAGAGAACCCTGGATGCACAGGGAGAACATGCTAACTCCATGCAGAAAGACCCCGGCCAGGAATCGAACCCAGGATCCAGGATCTTCTTGCTGCAAGGCAACAGTGATGCCAACGGTGCCACTATGCAGCCCATAGCGGGTTGTGTTAATGTTAAATATATTGGATAACATTATTTGAGTGACGGGACTGAAGTAGAAGCTTAGGAGTTATGCTTAGATTAGCATTGTAACAATTTATATACCACAAGAAGACTCACTTCCTTCATCTGAATATCCTACCCGTTTAAAATGAAAAGCTGTGCACTAATCCTTTTACTAGAATATCCTACGTGTTAAAAAATATTTTAAGTACAGAGGCGTTTGTAAGAATAAAACAGTATCAGACAGGGGAAACAGGTTTTATACAGGTCACTGTACACCTAAAATGATAGGATATGATTCACGTACACTAATATTACACCTCTATTACACAGCTTCAATCTCACATATTATCGCTACCAACATCTATTTAGCAAGGTTTAGTAATAAAGAGTGTTATTAAACTCAAATATTTTAAAGGATAGGGACAAAAAAGCCCACAAAACAATGTATTTTGTCCTGATTAACCGCCAAATAATAACTTGTTTACAGTAACCACGGGAAGCTGTAGCCATTTATAAATATATTTACAAGCTGCCTGTCATGTAAACTAAACCATGAAGTAATACAGCAGCTTAATGAAAGCCAGGTATAAAATAAATTAAATAAAGCTTACCGTAATCTGCGATGAAATAAAACACATGTAGCGAAACTTCCACAGGTAGGATGTAGTTATAAGAAATCTGCTGAGTAAGCAGTATGTGACGTAGCATCGATGTGCGCTTTACCACCAGGTAGGACGGATTTAAGGGTAGCACAGATAAACTAGAAAATTTCGGAAGAAATTTAGCCGGGGCCTGCCAAGGCGCGGCCGTGGGGTTCGGGCCCGGCGTCGACGCCAAAGAACGCCGCTACGTAATCAGTGGCACGCGGAGAACTGCAACAACGTTAAGCGAGGCGGACGTGCACCGTTCGGTACGATTTAAAATGTTGTCAAGGCTTTTATTTTGGAAGTTTTGTTAAACTTCATTTCAAAGGGCCAAACTAATCCCATGCGTAACAGTCCTTGGGTTAAAATAGTTATATAATGCTCAAAACACAAGTAGCTGATGTAAAAATATTCAAGGCTTTTATTTTGAAATTTTCAGTATGCTTCATTTTAAAGTTCCGAACCAATACCACGTGTAACAGTGCTTTGGATGAAAAAGTCAAATAAAGCCAAAAAGAGCAATTACGTCATGTAAAAATATTCAAGGCTTTTATTTTGAAATTTTCAGTATGCTTCATTTCAAAGGGCCAAACTAATACCATGTGTAGCAGTGCTTTGGATGAAAAAGTCAAATAAAGCCAAAAACAGCAATTACCTGATGTAAAAATATTCAAGGCTTTTATTTTGGAATTTTTGTTAAACTTCATTTCAAAGGGCCAACCTAATCCCATGTGTAATAGTCATTGGGTTAAATCAGTTATTTATTGCTCAAAAGAGCAATTATCTGATGTAAAATATGTCAAGGCTTTTATTTTGGAATTTTTGTTAAACTTCAATTCAAAGGTCCAAACTAATTCCATGTATAACAGTCATTGGGTTAAATCAGTTATATAATGCTGAAAACGCAAGTAGTTGATGTAAAAATATTAAAGGCTTTTATTTTGGAATTTTTGTTAAGCTTCATTTCAAAGGGCCAAACAAAAGGCCAAACTAATCCCATGTCTAATATTCATTTGGTTAAATCAGTTATATAATGCTGAAAACGCAAGTAGTTGATGTAAAAATATTAAAGGCTTTTATTTTGGAATTTTTGTTAAGCTTCATTTCAAAGGGCCAAACAAAAGGCCAAACTAATCCCATGTCTAATATTCATTTGGTTAAATCAGTTATATAATGCTGAAAACGCAAGTAGTTGATGTAAAAATATTAAAGGCTTTTATTTTGGAATTTTTGTTAAACTTCAATTCAAAGGTCCAAACTAATTCCATGTATAACAGTCATTGGGTTAAATCAGTTATATAATGCTGAAAACGCAAGTAGTTGATGTAAAAATATTAAAGGCTTTTATTTTGGAATTTTCAGTATGCTTCATTTCAAAGGGCCAAACTAATACCATGTGTAACAGTGCTTTGGATGAAAAAGTCAAATAAAGCCAAAAAGAGCAATTACATGATGTAAAAATATTCAAGGCTTTTATTTTGAAATTATTATTATGCTCCATTTTAAAGTTCCGAACTAATCCCATGTGTAACATTGCTTTGGATGAAAAAGTCATATACGGCCAAAAAGAGCAATTACGTCATGTAAAATATTCAAGGCTTTTATTTTGAAATTTTCAGTATGCTTCATTTTAAAGTTCTGAACTAATACCACGTGTAAGAGTGCTTTGGATGAAAAAGTCAAATAAAGCCAAAAAGAGCAATTACGTCATGTAAAAATATTCAAGGCTTTTATTTTGAAATTTTTGTTAAGCTTCATTTTAAAGGGCCAAACTAATACCATGTGTAACAGTGCTTTGGATGAAAAAGTCAAATAAAGCCAAAAAAGAGCAATTACGTCATGTAAAAATATTCAGGGCTTTTATTGTGAAATTTTCAATATGCTTAATTTTAAAGTTCAAAACTAATCCCATGTGTAACAGTTACTGAGTTAAATCAGTTATATACAGCCCATAGCAGCAATTAGTTGTAAAGGCCAGTTCAGTCAACCTCTGTTTCAACTGAGGGTTCCACTATAGATAGAACTACAATGATGCGTATTTGTAGTACAAACCAGCAGCCAATAGCCTCTTGAGATCCGTTGCTATGGCAAATAATGGTCTCAGCAGGGTGTGAGCTCTGAGCTCTGAGCTCTCAAACACACAATTGTGTGTTTGAGCAAACACGTTTTACTGAAAAGAAGCATTGGAAACAAATCCTTCCTGTTCGGGAACCGTAATACATATTCGAAAAGCGTTTCGAGCGTATGACAGTTCAATGTGTCTTCTGCGATAGTCCCGAGATTCATATCTGTACCTCACTCAGAACATTTACAGCGATGAGAGAAAGAAATGTTGTGCCCAGATCTGAACCGAGATCGGCTGTCACTGTAATTTGAGCAAAAATGAGAAAGTTTGGGTCGCTTAGAGGCAAATTGTGGACAAACCATAACTGGTATCGACGAGCCGTCTTCACTTTCGAAGAGATCACAGACGTATCTACAAAATGAAATTTGAATGGCATTTCTAGGTGAATTTGTGACGACACAGCAAATCCTCAAAAATAGGGTATTTCTAGGATTTTTCCCATTGAGTTATAATGGGGTTTTTTTCGTAGTTTTTTGCGAATTATGTCGCCACGTTAAGCCCAAATCCCACCAGAAGTAATAGCTCCAATGGCGTGAATTTTCTGCACGTTTTGATACCTCATTTGTAGGTGTGCACCCAGCGGTATGAGCCGCATTAACGGTTACGGAAGAAAAATAAAGATTAAAGAGACGCTTCTCTCCGACAATAGTAATAGGTTCCTGCCATTGCTTTGCATGGCAGGCCCCAACTAGAAAATTTCGGAAGAAATTTAGCCGGGGCCTGTCAAGGCGCGGCCGTGGGGTTCGGGCCCGGCGTCGTCACGCCACAAATCGGCGTCGACGCTAAAGAACGCCGCGACGTGATCAGTGGCACGCGGAGAACCGCAAGAACGTTAAGCGAGGCGGACGTGCACCATTCGGTACGATTTAAAATGTTGTCAAGGCTTTTATTTTGGAAGTTTTGTTAAACTTCATTTCAAAGGGCCAAACTAATCCCATGCGTAATAGTCCTTGGGTTAAAATAGTTATATAATGCTCAAAACACAAGTAGCTGATGTAAAAATATTCAAGGCTTTTATTTTGAAATTGTCAGTATGCTTCATTTTAAAGTTCCGAACTAATACCACGTGTAAGAGTGCTTCGGATGAAAAAGTCAAATAAAGCCAAAAAGAGCAATTACGTCATGTAAAAACTATTCAAGGCTTTTATTTTGAAATTTTCAGTATGCTTCATTTCAAAGGGCCAAACTAATACCACGTGTAACAGTGCTTTGGATGAAAAAGTCAAATAAAGCCAAAAAGAGCAATTACGTCATGTAAAAATATTCAAGGCTTTTATTTTGAAATTTTCAGTATGCTTCATTTTAAAGTTCTGAACTAATACCACGTGTAAGAGTGCTTTGGATGAAAAAGTCAAATAAAGCCAAAAAGAGCAATTACGTCATGTAAAAATATTCAAGGCTTTTATTTTGAAAATTTTGTTAAGCTTCATTTCAAAGGGCCAAACTAATACCATGTGTAACAGTGCTTTGGATGAAAAGTCATATAGAACTACAGTGATGCGTATTTGTAGTACAAACCAGCAGCCAATAGCCTCTTGAGTTCCGTTGCTATGGTAAATAATGGTCTCAGCAGGGTGTGAGCTCTGAGCTCTGAGCTCTCAAACACACAAGTGTGTTTGAGCAAACACGTTTTACTGAAAAAAAGCATTGGAAACAAATCCTTCTTGTTCGGGAACCGTAATACATATTCGAAAAGCGTTTGGAGCGTATGACAGGCCTATGTGTCTTCTGCGATAGTCCCGAGATTCATATCTGTACCTCACTCAGAGCATTTACAGTGATGAGAGAAAGAAATGTTGTGCCCAGATCTGAACCGAGATCGGCTCTCACTCTAATTTGAGCAAAAATGAGAAACTTTGGGTCGCTTAGAGGCAAATTGTGGACAAACCGTAACTGGTACCGACAAGCCGTCTTCACTTTCGAAGAGATCACAGACGTATCTACAAAATGAAATTTGAATGGCATTTCTAGGTGAATTTGTGACGACACAGAAAATCCTCAAAAATAGGGTATTTCCAGGATTTTTCCCATTGACTTATAATGGGGTTTTTTTCGTAGTTTTTTGCGAATTATGTCGCCACGTTAAGCCCAAATCCCACCAAAAGTAATAGCTCCAATGGCGTGAATTTTCTGCACGTTTTGATACCTCATTTGTAGGTGTGCACCCAGCAGTATGAGCCGCATTAACGGTTACGGAAGAAAAATAAAGAAGAAGAAAGAAACTCTTTCTCCGACAATAGCAATAGGTTCCTGCCATTGCTTTGCATGGCAGGCCCCAACTAGAAAATTTCTGAAGAAATTTAACCGGGGCCTGCCAAACCGTGCCCGTCGGTTTGGGCCCGGCGTTGTCATGCTAGAAATTAGCATCAATGCTAAAGAACGCTGCAATGTAATCAATAGCATGTGGAGAATCACAAGAACTTTAAGTAAGGTGGACGTGCACCATTCAGTATGATTTAAAAATTTTGTCAAGGCTTTTATTTTGAAATTTTTGTAAAACTTCATTTCAAAGTGCCAAACTAAATCCATGTGTAACATTGCTTTGGCTGAAAAAGTCAAATAAAGCCAAAAAGAGCAATTACATGATGTAAAAATATTCAAGGCTTTTATTTTGAAATTTTTAGTTAAGCTTCATTTCAAAGGTCCAAACTAATCCCATGTATAACAGTCATTGGGTTAAATCAGTTATATAGTGCTCAACAGAGCAATTACCTGATGTAAAAATTCTCAAGGCTTTTATTTTGAAATTTTCAGTATGCTTCATTTCAAAGGGCCAAACTAATACCATGTGTAACAGTGCTTTGGATGAAAAAGTCATATAAAGCCAAAAAGAGCAATTACATCATGTAAAAATATTCAAGGCTTTTATTTTGAAATTTTCAGTATGCTTAATTTTAAAGTTCCAAACTAATCCCATGTGTAACAGTTACTGAGTTAAATCAGTTATATACAGCCCATAGCAGCAAGTAGTTCTAAAGGCCAGTTCAGTCCTGATCTGTTTCAACTGAGCGGTCCACTATAGATAGAACTACAGTGATGCGTATTTGTAGTCCAAACCAGCAGCCAATAGCCTCTTGAGTTCCGTTGCTATGGTAAATAATTTTCTCACCAAAGTGTGAGCTGTTAGTGACAGAGGCTGGGGCAGAGAATACTCTGTTTCAGCCAGCCAGTTTTACTGAAAAAAAGCATTGGGAACAAATCCTTTCCGTTCGGGAACCGTAATACATATTCGAAAACCGTTTGAAGCGTATGAGAGGGCAATGTGTCTTCTGCGATATTCCCGAGATTCATATCTGTACCTCCCTCAGAGCAATAACAGTGATGAGAGAAAGAAATGTTTTGCCCAGATCTGAAATTGTAGTCAAATACATGGGAGAGAGCCTGAGACAGCCTCAGAAAATCCTGTCGCATGACTTTGCTCTGAAGCACCGTGACAGAAAACCGTACGGTCTAGATAAATTTCGAAAACATTTTACGGGAGCAGACATGCGTATCAATGTCAGGACCGATTTTGATACCAATCGTGCGATATTTGTGGGCGTGATGGCGATTTCAAAATTATTTTGGGGTGAAAAATTGTCTTCATTTCTCACTCTAGCAGAGGGGCACTCAGGAAGAGACGCACTCTAATTTTAGGAAAAATGAGAAACTTTGGGTCGCTTAGAGACAAATTGTGGACAAACCGTAATTGGTATCGACGAGCCGTCTTCACTTTCGAAGAGATCACGGACGTATCTACAAAATGAAATTTGAATGGCATTTCTACGTGAATTCGTGACGACACAGAAAATCCTCAAAAATAGGGTATTTGTAGGATTTTTCCCATTGACTTATAATGGGGGTTTTTTCGTAGTTTTTTGCGAATTATGTCGCCATGTTAACCCCGAATCCCACCAAAAGTAATAGCTCCAATGGCGTGAATTTTCTGCACGTTTTGATACCTCATTTGTAGGTGTGCACGCAGCAGTATGAGCCGCATTAACGGTTACGGAAGAAAAATAAAGAATTGGGAGAATAGTAATAGGTTCCTGCCATTGCTTTGCATGGCAGGCCCCAACAAAACACTGGCCCTTCACTTTATCACCCCTGCTTTACTGTACTTCTAGCTCGCTGTCACTGTCTCTTACTCTGCAGTTGTGGAGTCACAATGTCTGGGATCATGAGCGCCCCCTGCCATGAGGCCAGAGAACTGCCTGCCTCACCTCGAATCTGTTCTCTGGTTTCTGATCGCTGCTCAGCACAGGAAACACGTTACACACACAGTTGGTGACAAAAAAACGCTGTACATTATATAGATAAGCTAAATTATGGAAAATCAGTTCATATATTAAATGTTTTTTA